>NC_057808.1:279400168-279409360 GCF_018294505.1 Triticum aestivum
CCATTCCCGTGTTTTAGAAGAGCTTTTTGCCGGCGTTCGTGGTTTCTTGTTGCCAGTGGGAGAGAAGCTATGGCCACTGGTGCCGACCGTCGACCCCAACAACTTCTGGCAAGCTCTGCGTTGCCGCAAGGCGCCCACCCACCAACACTAACCTTGCTTCGCTTCCTCAACTTGCTCTTTCCGGCCGCGTCTCAACCACAACCGCAAGGTGTTCGACGCTTTGCTCACAAGGTTCCGTGGATAGCGGGGATGACTATTTCTTTCACAACTTCATTTGTTCATTAGATGATTCGTCCAAGGATGATGAAGAGCTTGTGGTGGCTGCATTGGTCATACATGACCACATTATTAGGAAGCGGCCTCGGTTCAGGGGATCAATGCCCGATCATGCTCCGGCCTTGAACCACAATAGGGAGAGAGGGCACACCCTTCTCTATGCCGATTACTTTGAGAATAGCGCACTCTTCAAACATAGAAATTTTGCCGCCGATTTCGAATGAGGAGACATGTGTTCAATCGTATTCGGGAGGGAGTGGTAGCATATGACCATGCTTTCAGTGCAAAGAGGATGCCCTTGGCAAGCTTGGCTTCTCTTCTTACCAGAAATGCACTACGGCTATTCGCATGCTTGCATATGGCATTGCTGGTGATCTTGTGGATGAGTATGTGCGTATGAGTGATTCCACCTGTCTCCTCTCAATGTATAGTTTCTCAAGGCCGTGGTGGCAGTGTTAGGCCCTGAGTACCTGAGAGAGCCAACTGCCGCTGATACAGAGAGGTTGTTGGCGCTCAATGTCGATAGAGGCTTTCTGGGATTCTTGGTAGTATAGATTGTATGCACTGGAAGTGGAAGAACTGTCCATTTGCTTGGTAGGGGTAGTACAAGGGGCATGTCAAAGGTGCTACTGTCATACTTGAAGCGGTGGCTTCACAAGATCTGTGGATATGGCATTCTTTCTTCGACATGGCTGGTTCTCACAATGATATCAGTGTTCTTCAGCGCTCAGTGTTTGCAAGGCTTGTAGAAGGCACTCCCCGGAGGTCAATGATGACCCACAAGTATAGGGGATCAATGGTAGTCCTTTCGGTAAGTAAGAGTGTCGAACCCAACGAGGAGCAGAAGGAAATGACAAGCAATTTTCAGCAAGGTATTTTCTACAAGCATTGAAATTATCGGTAACAGATAGTTTGGTAGTAAGACAATTCGTAACAGGCAACAAGTAACAAGTGTAACAAAAGTGCAACAAGGTGGCCCAATCCTTTTTATAGCAAAGGACAAGCCTGGAAAAACTCTTATATAAAGCAAAGCGCTCCCGTGGACACATGGGAATTATCATCAAGTTAGTTTTCATCATGCTCATATGATTTGCGTTCGCTACTTTGACAATTTGGTATGTGGGTGGACTGGTGCTTGGGTGCTATCCTTACTTGGACAAGCCTCCCACTTATGATTAACCCCTCTCGAAAGCATCCACAACTATGAAAGATGAATTAAGATAAATCTAACCATAGCATTAAACATATGGATCCAAAACAGCCCCTCACGAAGCAATGCATAAACTAGGGTTTAAGCTTCTGTCACTCTAGCAACCCATAATCTACTTGCTACTTCCCAATGTCTTCCCCTAGGCCCAAATCATGGTGAGTGTCATGTAGTCGATGTTCACATAACACCACTAGAGGAAAGACGACATACATCTCATCAAAATATCGAACGAATACCAAATTCACATTATTACTTATAACAAGACTTCTCCCATGTCCTCAGGAACAAAAGTAACTACTCACAAAAGCATGTTCATGTTCATGATCAGAGGGGTATTAAATATCATTAAGGATCAGAACATATGATCTTCCACCAAATAAACCAACTAGCATCAACTACAAGGAGTAATCAACACTACTAGCAACCCACAGGTACCAATCTGAGGTTTTGAGACAAAGATTGAATACAAGAGATGAACTAGGGTTTGCGATGAGATGGTGTTGATTAAGATGTTGATGAATATTATTTGTCCTGCCACGATGAGAGGATCGTTGGTGATGACGATGTTTCAATTTTCCCCTCCCGGAGGGAAGTTTCCCTGGCGGAATCGCTTCGCCAAAGAGCAAAAGTGCTCCTGCCCAGGTTTCGCCTCGAGACAGCGGTGCTTCGTCCCGAAAGTATTGTCCTTATTTTTTCTAGGTCAAAACACTGCATATAGCAGACGATGGGCACCGGACGCTGGCCAGGGGGCCCACAAGCTCAGGGGGCGCGCCCTGGGGGTAGGGCGTGCCCCCAGGCTTATGGCCACTTGGTGGGTCCCCTCCTAGTATTTCTTCGCCCAATATTTTTTATATATTCCAAAATAATTCTCTGTAAAGTTTCGGGACATTTGGAGTTGTGCAGAATAGGGATCTCAGATTTTCCCTTCCTTGTCCAGAATTCCAGCTGCCGGCATTCTCCCTCTTTATGTGAATCTTGAAAAATAAGAGAGAAAAGGCATAAGAATTGCATCATAAAGTGTAATAACAATCTATAATGCAATAAATATCAACATAAAAACTTGATGCAAAATGGACGTATCGTCATCTATGAGATCAATGGCCACCATTACAATAAGGGATATTACCTAGCTGATGGTATCTATCCTCAGTGGTCCACACTTGTGAAGACCATACCCAATCCACAAGGAGAGAAGAGACAAAGGTTTGCCCAAATGCAGGAGAGTTCTAGGAAGGATGTGGAGCATGCTTTCAGTGTGCTTCAGTCTCGATGGGGTATCATTTGAAACCCTGCATTGACATGGAGCACTCAAAAGCTTTGGGATGTGATGACTACTTGTGTGATCATGCACAACATGATCGTTGTTGTGGTTTTGTCACGGCAGATGTCCTCGTGAAAGGACTAAGTCTGGAGGCCATCACAATTAGGTGGCCGCTTGAGAGGGGTTAATCGGGAACGAAGGACACAAGTTTACCCAGGTTGGGCCCCTTACGGTGGAGGTAAAGACTGACTTCCTGCTTGATTGATATTGCTAGAAATCTGGATTACAAGGATGTGGATTCGCTTACCTAGCTCTCGATTGATTGTAAATTTCGACCCAAGCGCTCCCCTTTATATAATAGTTCGACTCCCTTGGCTTACAACAATCTCCGGGTCGTACTACAACCCGTGCCATACTCTGTTTCCTACTTGTCTTGTCCTCCAAACAAGGACAATCTTCAATCATGGGCCTTCAATGAGCCAGCCCGTCAGGCGCCTCCTCGAGCCGACCTTTACCTGATCTTCCAAGTTTCTACCAAATGATGATATGCCGAGTCGAAGTGACCCACAAGCTGGCACGCTCTGGGCCGGGTCATTTCTTCCGCCGGGTCATAGTGGTGGGAAATATCCCCAACATTAGCCCCTAATTTAGCTTGGATTTATCCATGCTAAATTACATTACTTTGGTCGGGCCAAAGGTTTAGCCGGCTTATAAGGGCTTCCCGCACTTAGCATCTCTCCACCCCGCTCCTTGCCATGACATCACTTGATGTTTTTACCAAATTCATTAGATGATGTCATAACAGATCTTTGAGTGGATACGTGTCGCCTTGTCAGGCGCGAGAATCGAGCAACCCTTTTTGCAAAAACTAAATACGCATCCCAGCGCTTCGCGCCTGCCATTTTGGGTTCCAAATCCCTCGTAAATAGCTCGACAAACAGCTCAGGCCTCTCTTACCCTTGCTCCTTCTTCTTCGTCTTGCCGCTGACGCCTTGTGCCACCTCGAGCTTGTCGCCCTTTTCGGCCAGCGACCACACCAGCGAGGAGGTCATCACCGGAGCTTCATCAGAGGATCCGCGGTCGTGCTATTGACCTCTTCCAAAGCCGACTTGTCTCTGCAAATCTATAAGTAATCATTGCCTTCACTACGCCACTGTAGTTCATACTGTGTTCATTGGAGTTCTTCGTAACTCGTGGCCATTCACCTTCATAGATCAAGATCTATCTTAACATTGTATTCAAAATTGTCCGCCCCACATTTTAACGTAGTTCCACTTGGTCTGGATCCCTTCTTCAATATTTTGTAGATCCCATTAGTTCCTCTGCACTTCCCGACCTCGCCATAGCTAGGTCTTTTATCTTTCTTTTTCTAGCATTTTCTAGATCTGCGAATGTGACCAAATGTGTATGTTTCTTTATTTGTGACTGTCATGACCTAGATATCGTTCCATTGCAAACCGTATTAGCATCTCTTGCCGGCTCAATCAATAGCATGTTCATAGATCCACTGTAGACCATAAATCCTTGATGTACTAAAACCTTTGCTTGTCTCGTAATCACAACCTGGCTACTATTAACCCAATAGTTTTGTTGTTAATCATCATGACCTAGAATACCTTCATAATTTGTCGTTTTATACTCTGGTATTTATATTTTTGAAGCTGTGCCTGGTTGTTACTTTTATTTTGATGGCCCCAAAAACCAACAAACATGTCAACTAGACAATATCAACTGTATCTATGCTCATGTTGGACGACTTACTGGGCCAAGGGTTGCTACCGGCTTAGGAGGAGATCAAATGGCGAGTGCCTGAGGAAGAGACTCATCCTCAACCACTACAGGGTGAAGTCATAATTTTTGCAGATCATCTGTATAGGAGCTTTCGACGGGTCAAAATTCTTCCGGGATGTTCTTCACTTCTTCAACCTCAGGCCTCAGGATCTCGGACCCAACTCCATCATGAAGTTGTGTCAGTTCCAATTTTTCTGTGAAGTATATCTCCAAATAGAGCAAACCATTAGCTTCTTCCAAGAATTACTTTATATCAACCATCAAACAGAGTTCAAAAATGGACCAAGCATTGAGCTAGGAGGAATCTCTATCCAAAGGAGGAAAACTACAAATTTTCCTGAAGCAAAACTGGCAAGCCATCCTAAAGGATGGCACATGACTTGGTTCTATTGTAAAAACACAGCTCCTAGACAACAACATCCTTTGTCAGGTTATCGATTAGACCGGCTTAATGCCAATACTGCTTTCCTGGGTTGGGCCTCCTAAGAAGAGAGGGACGAGCTGAAGCCTTTATTTCCCAGGATAAACGCTCTAATTTCTCATGGTCTTACCATGGTTGACTTAACCAGGTGTTGGATAACCTTGAGGATACCACCCCTTTGGCTAAGGGGTTGCTTGATGTGTGACTACACTGGCGATCCGGAGGATGCTCAACGTTTTAGCCCAATTGACTTGTCAGAAGATGAGATCAATAAGGCTACTAAAAAGTTGTTGGGTGAGCCTAGGGACAAGTGCAATTTTATCGGGCTACCCCCTTTCTACATAGAAAACCTGGTTCCTCTAGCAAGTCAACTGCACCACTCATGAAATATGTTGTCTCTATCTTTATTTCCCTTATCTCTTTGCTTGAACTCCGGCTCATAATCTGTCAGGCAAACTATAATTAGTAGAAAATTGTTCCCTGAGTTCGTGTTCCTCCTCAGAATGATCATGAAGAAGAAGAGCCGCATGAAGAAGAGTCGGAGGTAGAGCTTGACTCACTTGGCCATTTTTTATTGAACTTGCTGACGCCCCCTCTTCTCGGGATAATACTGAAACAAGCTGAGCCGATGAAGTTTGAGGTAACTCCATTCCCCAATTTGGAACCTTTTATCCCAAAGAAACTAAGACAGGCGGTCCGCAAGGTACCATTTTCACATCCGGATGCTCACATAGATCCACAATTTATTTTGAAGAAAACTCAAAATGCAGTACTTCAAAGCGGAAGACCCGGAGCAGCTCCAGAGAACTCAGCGACGGCTTGTCAAATTCGCCGGCTCACCGCAGGCCACGAGTTGAAGTGCCTCACAGCCCGACCGACTCGCGTCCTCAAGCCGGTCAGATCAAAGAATCTCTCTGTCCGCCTGACCCGAACTATCAATTGACATCACCATCATCTGATGAATCAAGCGCCTCTCTGGTGCCAAATTTTACCATCAACCGTGGGTAAGTACACAACAGTATCCTTTTCCATTTAATTTTGTATTTCTGTTGTTTATTTACTCGCTCATATATTTTTAGAGACAAAACTTTGAAAAGGGTTGAGGGAGTCCTGGACTAAGGGGTCCTCGGGCGTCCGGCCTATTGGACATGGGCCAGACTGATGGGCTGTGAAGATACAAGACTGAAGACTCTCACCCGTGTCCGGATGGGACTCTCCTTAGCGTGGAAGGCAAGCTTGGCGTTCGGATATGAAGATTCCTTTCTCTGTAACCGACTTTGTACAACACTAGTCCCCTCCGGTCTCTATATAAATCGGAGGGTTTAGTCCATAGGGAGGATCATAATCATACAGGCTAGACTTCTATGGTTTTAGCCATTACGATCTCGTGGTAGATCAACTATTGTAATACTCATATTCGTCAAGATCAATCAAGCAGGAAGTAGGGTATTACCTCCATAGAGAGGGCCGAACCTGGGTAAACATTGTGTCCCCTGTCTCCTGTTACCATCAACCTTAGACGCACAGTTCGGGACCCCCTACCCGAGATCCGCCGGTTTTGACACCAACAAGGGGAGATGGCTCAAATGTTGCTGTCCCAGAGACCGAGGGCCCTTCTCTTGCATAGGTCAACCCGAAAATCCAGAACGAGCCGGTGGATGAAGCCCATGTCGATGAAACAGTTCTAACTTGTGAAGACGAGTCGGTTCAAGCTGAGATTGCTGGAAGTCCCGCTAGGGCCACCTCTCCTATAGAAGAGAGGGGAAAATCTAATAAGTGAGCCATCTCTGGAGGCGGCTCATAATGAAGTTATTATTACAGGAGAGGTGCACAAGATGCCAGAAACTTCAAATGTTTTGGCCAAGGTCACCACCAAAAAGGAGCCGCCCATGGTGGAGAAGGGAAAAACCAAGCTTGAACTTCCATCTTTGGAAAGTTTAGATGTGGGGTCCCTTCACCAAGCATTTTTTACCCGGCTGTCTGAGAACCGGGAAACCGAAGCTGCCATGATAGACACTTTCAAAAGGAAATATGAAATATGCTTCCTTGTTTCCTCTTTCTTGCATGCCTTTATATGGTCCCCAAGTTTTAAGGATTGAGAGTTCTGATAATACTTGAAACTTGCATGAAGCTTGACCCGCCCCCAACATGCATCTGATAGTTGCATACTTGTATAGCCCCCAAGGGCCATGTCATTATGAAATAATGATCTGGGACTTGTATAATGTAGTAAAATTTTGAACAACTGGTATCCCCCAAGGGTCGGCTCATCATCATGCGATGAGCTGGGTCTTCTGTCTTGGTATTAGTAAAAGCGAAGGATGAATTAGCCCCCAAGTGGCATGTAGAATGCTCGCAACTGCATGGGATTTGAACATAATATATATCAAATTTTGTCTGTGGTAGCCCCCAAGTGCCGGGTCATCTGCCTACGGTGGCTTGGGACTTTTTGAAAAATACTACTGACTTGGTGATTGCTGATTCGCAGGAAATGTTAGACTCTGCCGAGTCATCTGTTGATGGCTTGCAAAGGGGCCTGTAGAAGGAGAAAAACTGAGAAAGGAAGCAGAAATCCTAGCCACAGATCTCCATAGGTCATTGCTCCAAGGAGCTGACGCTCTTCAGGACACCAAGGCTAACTTCGAAAAGGAGAGAGCCGTCCTGATGAAAAGAGCAGAGGATGCGGAAGCAAAACTTGAGCCAGTGACACATGAGCTATCAACACTGAAGAACCAAATCAAGGACATGTGCATAGACATCTTTGGTAAGCATAAATTTTGACAAGCCACCCGCAACTCAGCTAGCTCATTGCATCATTTTGATTATTGATATGGTGTGTTTTTTATGTATGTTGACAAGTAGAAAAAGTCATAATCTTGTGGAGAAACCTTTGGTGAAGCTGAAGGCTATCTACAAATTCGTGGAACAACTATATGTGGGCGCTGCATCATGGCAGTCAAAAATACGAAAGAACTACCACATTATATCATGGATATGCTGAATGAGTTGTCCATAGTACCAGAATGGATAAAAGAACTGAACAGGTCTGCTTGCCGTCAAGGGGCGTTGCTTGCACTGGCATGTGCCAAAGCTTATTTCTCAGAACTGGTGCCAACTGAACTGGCTGACGGCTTCCCATAGTTCAACATAGATGGAACGCCATTTGGAAATGAAGACTATCTACGATGTGTTAGGGAGAGCCGCATGGAAGCAACCCAGCTCGCAGAAGAGACGGACCTGATGAAGTTTCAAGCCACCTATTCGGAAGCTAGCAAACGTGTGAGTCTGCCAATGCCTCAACCTTTGAGCTAAATCCTCCATGTAAGAAAGTATTCGCACCTAGCGTCAATTATTCCACTATGATGAACAATGAGTCAGTTTTTGAAGCTTTGGAATCAAATCAGTGGATGGCAGACGAAGGAAAATCCTCCCAGGGCCAAGAAAAGCCGGCACAGGATGACCCGATGGCGGCTGACCCGGAGAAACACAGCGGCAACTCGGCAAGGTCGATAGCCGGCTAGTAGTGACTTATTGCCGACTCATGCTTAAATGAAAAAGTTTGATAATATTGGCCCGGTGGCGGCTTGTAATAGGGTAGCAAAAACACTGGTGATCTGCAATATCTTCATGAATTGGGTGCATCATTTGAATACTTGAGCCTTTGCTAAGATGATGAGATAATTTTGATCCCTATACTTGCGCGACCCGCCAACATACCTTTAGTGTATTTATATTTGGCTGCCTTGTTTGTCTTGGTGAAATAACACCACAGAAGGCATGGGAGAAACTTAATTATAACGTGCTGGAATATTCCCACGGCCGGGTTAATTGGATAACCCGGCAGAAACCGGTGTTATGTTTAACCTGGTGTATTTGCATAGAACAATCCTGTAAAACATAAGGCACATATATGGATCAATTTTTTTGAAATAAATAACTTAAAATGATAAGTGATACGTCTCCAACGTATCTATAATTTTTGATTGTTCCATGCTATTATATATTCTGTTTTGGATGTTTAATATGCTTATTTATACACTTTTATATTATTTTGGGGACTAACCTATTAACCGGAGGCCCAACCCAAATTGCTGTTTTTTTGCCTATTTCAGTGTTTCGCAGAAAAAGAATATCAAACGGAGTCCAAACGGAATGAAACCTTCGGGAACGTAATTTTTGGAACAAATGTGATCCAGAGGACTTGGAGTGGACGTCAAGCAACAGATGAGGAGG
>NC_057808.1:279409644-279542769 GCF_018294505.1 Triticum aestivum
CGCACCCTCCACCCTTGTGGGCCCCTCGTGGCTCCACCGACCTACTTCTTCCTCCTATATATACCTACGTACCCCCAAACCATCAGAAGCAACCATGAAAACCTAATTCCACCGCCGCAACCTTCTGTACCCGTGAGATCCCATCTTGGGGCCTTTTCCAGCGTCCTGCCGGAGGGGGCATTGATCACGGAGGGCTTCTATATCAACACCATAGCCTCTCCGATGATGTGTGAGTAGTTTACCTCAGACCTTCGGGTCCATAGTTATTAGCTAGATGGCTTCTTCTCTCTCTTTGGATCTCAATACAAAGTTCTCCTCGATTCTCTTGGAGATCTATTCGATGTAATCTTCTTTTGCGGTGTGTTTGTCGAGATCCGATGAATTGTGGGTTTATGATCAAGATTATCTATGAACAATATTTGAATCTTCTCTGAATTCTTTTATGTATGATTGGTTATCTTTGCAAGTCTCTTTGAATTATCAGTTTGGTTTTTCCTACTAGATTGATCTTTCTTGCAATGGGAGAAGTGCTTAGCTTTGGGTTCAATCTTGCGGTGTCCTTTCCCAGTGACAGCAAGGGCAGCAAGGCACGTATTGTATTGTTGCCATCGAGGATAAAAAGATGGGGTTTATATCATATTGCATGAATTTATTCCTCTACATCATGTCATCTTGCTTAAAGCGTTACTCCGTTCTTATGAACTTAATACTCTAGATGCATGCTGGATAGCGGTCGATGTGTGGAGTAATAGTAGTAGATGCAGAATCGTTTCGGTCTACTTGTCACGGACGTGATGCCTATATACATGATCATACCTAGATATTCTCATAACTATGCTCAATTCTATCAATTGCTCGACGGTAATTTGTTCACCCACCATAATACCTATGCTATCTTGAGAGAAGACACTAGTGAAACCTATGGCCCCCGGGCCTATTTTCCATCATATTAATCTCCCGTTATTTCCATTACTGTTTACTTGCTTTCTTTACTTTTACTCTTTATCATAAAAATAGCAAAAATATTATCTTATCATCTTTATCAGATCTCACTCTCGTAAGTGACCGTGAAGGGATTGACAACCCTTTATCGCGTTGGTTGCGAGGTTCTTATTTGTTTGTGTAGGCGCAAGGGACTTGAGCGTGACCTCCTACTAGATTGATACTTGGTTCTCAAAAACTGAGGGAAATACTTACGCTACTTTACTGCATCACCCTTTCCTCTTCAAGGGAAAACCAACGCAGTGCTCAAGAGGTAGCAAGAAGGATTTCTGGCGCCGTTGCCGGGGAGGTGTGCGCCAAGTCAAGTCAAGACATACCAAGTACCCATCACAAACTCTTATCCCTCGCATTACATTATTTGCCATTTGCCTCTCGTTTTCCTCTCCCCCACTTCACCCTTGCCGTTTTATTCGCCCTCTTTTTCCGTTTACCTCTTTCCCGCTGTTTTCTTTGTACCATGTCCAATCAAAAAGGACTAAGGGCTCTCTCCATGGTTTTAGTACCTTGGATAACCCCTCTGTCCTCTCTAAGCTCATAAACAATGATGTTATGGAAAGACCTACCGGGGTTATCAATGAGGGTTTGAATAATTTCGATGAGGATGATCCCGGAATTTTCCGTTATTTACTTGATGAGTGTTTGAAAGATGTTTGGGATAGGCTTTTAAGGATCCGAGCTAGCTATGTGCCCCAATATCAAATTGAGGTTTACCTAAAAAGCTTTTATGTTGGGTTGCCCGCTTCGTTCAAGCAATTTTTAGATTCTATTTTTGAAGAGGGTTTTCTTGAAGGGGATACCATAGATACCTATGAAAAGATTAAAACTATATTTGGGCATCCCATGAGTGAGAAAGTTGAATCCACCTTTCTTTTGTGCTTTTACCAAAACGAAATTATCAAAGAGATGAAAGCTAGCTTAGATGCAAATTTCCGTAGCATGCTTAATCTTTCTTCCACCATTAATGGCCACGTGCTTTCTCAAAATAGAAAGATTAATGCTATCGATAATAAATTTTCTCTTTTCTTTCCCAACACCAAAGATGGAAAGACCTAGATATATCCTTGCTTTTAT
The DNA here is from genome assembly GCF_018294505.1 of Triticum aestivum. Classification (NCBI taxonomy): domain Eukaryota; kingdom Viridiplantae; phylum Streptophyta; class Magnoliopsida; order Poales; family Poaceae; genus Triticum; species Triticum aestivum. The sequence goes on from NC_057808.1 coordinate 279,411,718, forward strand.
GCCTAGCTAGGGGCGTTAAACGATAGCGCTTGTTGGGAGGCAACCCAATTTTATTTTTAGTTTTTTGCTTTTTGCTTCTGTTTAGGAATAAATCTTTTATATAGCCTCTGGTTAGATTTTTTTTTATGTTTTAATTAGTGTTTGTGCCAAGTTAAACCTATAGGATCTTCTTGGATGATAGTTATTTGATCTTGCTGAAAATTCCAGAAACTTTCTGTTCACGAAAACAATTGTTAAAAATCACCAGAACGTGATAAAATACTGATTCCAATTGCAGAAGATCAATAAAAAAATTGTATAGGTCATCCTATTTTGGTAGAATTTTTGGAGTTCCGGAAGTTTGAGTTAGTTACAGATTACTACAGACTGTTCTGTTTTTGACAGATTCTGTTTTTCGTGTGTTGTTTGCTTATTTTGATGAATCTATGGCTAGTAAAATAGTTTATAAACCATAGAGAAGTTGGAATATAGTAGTTTTAACACCAATATAAATAAAGAATGATTTCAATATAGTACCTTGAAGTGGTATTTTGTTTTCTTTCGCTAACGGAGCTCACGAGATTTTCTGTTAAGTTTTGTGTTGTGAAGTTTTCAAGTTTTGGGTAAAGATTTTATGGAGTATGGAACAAGGAGTGGCAAGAGCCTAAGCTTGGGGATTCCCAAGGCACCCCAAGGTAAATCCAAGGACACCAAAAATCCAAAGCTTGGGGATGCCCCGGAAGGCATCCCCTCTTTCGTCCTCATCCATCGGTAAATTTACTTGGGGCTATATTTTTATTCACCACATGATATGTGTTTTGCTTGGAGCGTCTTGTACGATTTGAGTCTTTGTTTGTTAGTTTGACACAATCATCCTTGCTGTACACACCTTTTGAGAGAGACACACATGATTCAGAATTTGTTAGAATACTCTATGTGCTTCACTTATATCTTTTGAGCTATATAGTTTTTGCTCTAGTGCTTCACTTATACCTTTTAGAGCACGGCGGTGGTTGTATTTTATAGAAATTATTGATCTCTCATGCCTCACTTATATAATTTTGAGAGTCTTAAACAGCATGGTAATTTTCTTGTGAAATTAATCTTCTATATTGAGTTCATTGAATGTTATTTGAAGTTAAATACTTGATAAGTGTTTTGAGATATAAAGGTGGTAATATTAGAGTGTGCTAGTTGAGTAATTGTGAAATTGAAAAATACTTGTGTTAAAGTTGGCAAGTCCCGTAGCATGCACGTATGGTAAAAGTTGTGTGACAATTTTGACACATAGGTGTCCTTTTATTGCTTTCCTTATGAGTGGCGGTCGGGGACGAGCGATGGTCTTTTCCTACCAATCTATCCCTCTAGGGGCATGCGTAGTAGTACTTTGCTTCGAGGGCTAATAAACTTTTGCAATAAGTATATGAGTTCTTTACGAACTAATGTGAGTCCATGGATTATACGCACTCTCAACCTTCCACAATTGTCTAGCCTCTACGGTACCGTGCATTGCCCTTTCTCACTTTGAGAGTTGGTGCAAACTTCGCCGGTGCATCCAAACCCCGTGATATGATACGCTCTATCACACATAAGCCTCCTTATTTCTTCCTCAAAACAGCCACCATACCTACCTATCATGGCATTTCCATAGCCATTCCGAGATATATTGCCATGCTACTTCCACCGTTCCGTTATTTATGACACGCTTCATCATTGTCATATTGCTTTGCATGATCATGTAGTTGACATCGTATTTTGTGGCAAAGCCACCTTTCATAAAAAAATTCATACATGTCACTCTTGATTCATCGCATATCCCGGTACACTGCCGGAGGCATTCACATAGAGTCATATTTTGTTCTAAGTATTGAGTTGTAATTGTTGAGTTGTAAATAATAAAAGTGTGATGATCATCATTATTAGAGCATTGTCCCATGTGAGGAAAGGATGATGGAGACTATGATTCCCCCACAAGTCGGCATGCGATTCCGGACTAAATAAAAAAAAGAGGCCAAAGAAAAAAAAAGAAGGCCCAAAAAAATGAGAGAAAAAGAGAGAAGGGACAATGTTACTATCCTTTTTCCACACTTGTGCTTCAAAATAGCACCGTGATCTTCATGATAGAGAGTCTCATATGTTGTCACTTTCATATACTAGTGGGAATTTTTCATTATAAGAACTTGGCTTGTATATTCCAATGATGGGCTTCCTCAAAATGCCCTAGGTCTTCGTGAGCAAGCAAGTTGGATGCACACCCACTTAGTTTCTTTTGTTGAGCTTTCATATATTTATAGCTCTAGTGCATCTGTTGCATGGCAATCCCTACTCCTCTCATTAACATCAATTGATGGGCATCTCCATAGCCTATTGATTAGCCATGTCAATGTGAGACTTTCTACCTTTTTTGTCTTCTCGCATAACCCCCATCATTATACTTTACTCCACCTATAGTGCTGTATCCATGGCTTGCGCTCATGTATTGCATAAGAATTGAAAAGGTTGAAGCGCGTTAAAAGTATGAACCAATTGCTTGGCTTGTCATCGGGGTTATGCATGATGAGAACGTTTGTGTGACAATATTGAAACATACCCTAACTATATGATTTTGTAGGGATAAGCTTTCTTTGGCTATGTTATTTTGATAAGACATAATTGCTTGGTTAGCATGTTTGAAGTATTATTGTTTTTATGTCAACATTAAAATTTTATCTTGAATCTTTCGGATCTAAATATTCATGCCACAATAAAAAGATTTACATTGAGAATTATGCTAAGAAGCATTCCACATCAAAAATTCTGTTTTTATCATTTACCTACTCGAGGACGAGCAGGAATTAAGCTTGGGGATGCTTGATACGTCTCCAACGTATCTATAATTTTTGATTGTTCCATGCTATTATATATTCTGTTTTGGATGTTTAATGGGCTTATTTATACACTTTTATATTATTTTGGGGACTAACCTATTAACCGAAGGCCCAGCCCAAATTGTTGTTTTTTGCCTATTTCAGTGTTTCACAGAAAAAGAATATCAAACGGAGTCCAAACGGAATGAAACCTTCGGGAACGTGATTTTTGGAACAAACATGATCAAGAGGACTTGGAGTGGACGCCAAGCAACAAACGAGGAGGCCACGAGGTAGGGGGGCGCGCCTACCCCCCAGGCGCGCCCTCCACCCTCGTGGGCCCCTCGTGGCTCCACCGACCTACTTCTTCCTCCTATATATACCTACGTACCCCCAAACCATCAGAAGCGACCACGAAAACCTAATTCCACCGCCGCAACCTTCTGTACCCGTGAGATCCCATCTTGGGGCCTTTTCCGGCGTCCTGCCGGAGGGGGCATTGATCACGGAGGGCTTCTACATTAACACCATAGCCTCTCCGATGATGTGTGAGTAGTTTACCTCAGACCTTCGGGTCCATAGTTATTAGCTAGATGGCTTCTTCTCTCTCTTTGGATCTCAATACAAAGTTCTCCTTGATTCTCTTGGAGATCTATTTGATGTAATCTTCTTTTGCGGTGTGTTTGTCGAGATCCGATGAATTGTGGGTTTATGATCAAGATTATCTATTAACAATATTTGAATCTTCTCTGAATTCTTTTATGTATGATTGGTTATCTTTGCAAGTCTCTTCGAATTATTAGTTTGGTTTGGCCTACTAGATTGATCGTTCTTGCAATGGGAGAAGTGCCTAGCTTTGGGTTCAATCTTGAGGTGTCCTTTCCCAGTGACAGCAGGGGCAGCAAGGCACGTATTGTATTGTTGCCATCGAGGATAAAAAGATGGAGTTTATATCATATTGCATGAGTTGATCCCTCTACATCATGTCATCTTGCTTAAAGCGTTACTCTGTTCTTATGAACTTAATACTCTAGATGCATGCTGGATAGCGGTCGATGTGTGGAGTAATAGTAGTAGATGCAGAATCGTTTCGGTCTACTTGTCACGGACGTGATTCCTATATACATGATCATACCTAGATATTCTCATAACTATGCTCAATTCTATCAATTGCTCGACTGTAATGTGTTCACCCACCGTAATACCTATGCTATCTTGAGAGAAGCCACTAGTGAAACTTATGGCCCCGGGGTCTATTTTCCATCATATTAATCTCCCGTTATTTCCATTACTATTTACTTGCTTTCTTTACTTTTACTCTTTATCATAAAAATAACAAAAATATTATCTTATCATCTCTATCGGATCTCACTCTCGTAAGTGACCGTGAAGGGATTGACAACCCCTTTATCGCGTTGGTTGCGAGGTTCTTATTTGTTTGTGTAGGTGCAAGGGACTTGAGCGTGACCTCCTACTGGATTGATACCTTGGTTCTCAAAAACTGAGGGAAATACTTACGCTACTTTACTGCATCACCCTTTCCTCTTCAAGGGAAAACCAACACAGTGCTCAAGAGGTAGCAATAAGCCGGATTTCGAGACACGACATAAAGACCGACTTTTGTGGCTCGAGTCTGATTTGCTTCTGTGAAGTAGGCCTTGTAGCCTCTTTTGGTTTATCCTCGCTTTCCGAAAGCCGACTCTCACATGACTTTAAGCCGGTGTTTTAACCTTGACAAGTTCAGGGTCAATTTTGATCGACTTATCAAGAGTACATCGGGTCACCTTTTCGGAGTAGCATCAAGCTAACAGGCAGGTTTAACCAAGTTTATAATGGCATTTGTCGGGTCAAGGGGGATGCTAATAGCTAAACTCAATGAGTTGGAAGCCCCCAAGTGACCTATGATTAAACAATAAAGACTCATGCACAATTTATGAGACGAAACGACAGATACCCCGAGTTTCGGCGAGGCCAGCTTTGTTATATTGATCATAATATATATGTATATATATAGAAAAGAGGTATGTACAAAGAACTAGAGCAAGTGGCTTCTAAGTATACTAAGGCCGGAGATGTGCAATATTCCAGGGCATGTTGGTCTCCTCCTCGGAGGTACGAGACTTATTGGGCTCACGTATGTCGATGAGATAATAAGACCCATTGTTAAGGTTCTTGCTGATCACAAAGGGCCCTTCCCATGGAGGTGAAAGCTTATGCATGCCTATTTGTTCTTGTATCAGACGGAGCACAAGGTCACCTTCCTGGAAAGTACGACTTCGAACTCTATGGCTATGATAGCAATGTAGGTCTTGCTGATATATCGCTGATCGTGCTATTGCAAGATCGCGTTCTTCTTCCAAGGCGTCCAGAGAATCCTGGTGAGCTTGTTCATTGTCTGCTTCGACATACGCTGCAAGTCTAGGAGAGTCATGACGAATATCACTTGGCAAAACAGCTTCTACACCGTAGACCAGGAAGAATGGTGTATAGCCTATTGACCTTTTGGGAGTAGTCTGTATGTTCCAAAGGACAGTGGGAAGCTCCTCGACCCAGCATCCAGAGTGCATTCCAGAGGGACCATAAGTTTGGGCTTGATTCTGCGCAACAACTCCTGATTAGCACACTCTGCTTGTCCATTAGACTGTGGATGTGCAACCGAAGCCAAATCAAGCCGGATGTGTTCACACTGGCAGAACTGTTTCATAGCTCCTTTGGATAAATTCCTTCCATTGTCAGTGATGATACTATGTGGATAGCCAAAACAATAGATCAACTTCTTGAGGAATTTAACAGTCGTTTCCGAATCACAATTGCTGACCGACTCTGCTTCGACCCGCTTGGTGAATTTATCAACTGCAACCAAAAGGTGAGTCTTTTGTCCTTAGAAGGTTTAAAAGGACCAACCATGTCAATCCCTCAGACTGCAAAAGGCCAAGTGATTGGGATCATACGGAGCTCTTGAGCCGGCACATGATCCTAACGAGCGAATTTCTGACATCAATCACATCAACGAACAATATCTTCTGTGTTTGCATGAGCTGTGAGCCTCTAAAAACCATGTGGGAAAGCCTTGGGAACAAGAGATCTTGAGTCGGCGTGATGACCACAATCGCCTGCATGAATTTCATTAAGAATTTCATGGCCTTCTTCAGGAAAAACGCAACTTTGAAAAACGTCGGTTATACTTCTTCTGTGTAACTCACCATTGACAATAGTCATGGACTTGGATCATCTGACAATCTGCCGAGCGATGATTTCCTCGTCTGGGATCTCACCACAGGTAAGATAAGCCTGATAAGGGTCTGTCCAATCCGGTACAGTATGAAGAGCAGCGACCAACTGTGCTCCGGGTCAGGGATAGAAATATCTTCCTCTGAAGGCAACTTGACCGAAGGATTATGCAGAACATCCAGGAAAACATTTGTGGGCACCGGCCTACACTGCGAGCCCAAGCGTGATAAGGCGTCAGCGGCCTCATTGATCCGGTAATCAATATGATCAACTTGATAACCCTTGAAATGTTCTGCGATGATAGTCACCGCACGTCTATAAGCCGCCATGAGGGGATATTTGGAATCCCAAGTCCCGGAAACTTGTGAGCGACCAAATCTGAGTCGCCCAAACACCTAACCCGACTAAGGTTCATCTCCTTAGCCATACGAAGCCCATGAAGGAGAGCTTCATACTCAACTACATTGTTAGTATAGGAAAACATGAGCCTCAAGACATAGCAAAATTTATCACCTCGCGGGGAAGATATGATTACTCCAGCCCCCGAGCCTTCCAATTGCGTGGAACCATCAAAGTGTATCGTCAAGTATGTATTGTCTGGATTCTCCTCGGGGACTTGTAATTCAGTCCAGTCATTGACGAAATCCACTAGTGCTTGAGATTGGACAGCTGTCCGAGGCACATACTTCAGATGATGTGGACCGAGCTCTATTGCCCACTTGGCAACCCAGTCTGTGTCCTCCCTACTTTGGATGATATCTCCCCCAGGGGATGAGCTGACCACAATAATAGCATGTTCCTGGAAATAATGTTTCAATTGCGACTAGCCATGAAAACACCAAACACCAGCTTCTGCCAATGCGAATACCGATGTTTTGATTCGGTCAGGACTTCGCTTACATAGTAAGCTGGCCTTTGGACTCGATATTCTTTCCCTTCCTCCTTGCGTTCCACGACAGCTGCCACACTCACTGCTTTATTATTGGCAGCGATGTACAGGAGCATAGGCTCTTTGTCGAGAGGAGCAGCAAGGATTGGCGCTTTAGACAACTGGTGCTTGAGAGACTCAAAAGTGTGATCTACGACGTCATTCCAGACAAAATTGTCTGTCTTCTTTAACAACTAGTATAAGGGGATCGCCTTTTCACCGAGCCGGCTTATAAACCTGCTCAAGGCAGCAATACGACCTGCCACTCTTTGGACATCGTTGATGTTGGCTAGCTTGGCGAGCGTCATGACAGCCTTGACCTTTCCTGGGTTGGCCTCAATGCCTCGCTCTTAAACAAGGAAACTAGTAATTTACCTGCAGGAACACCAAAGACACATTTTGCTGGGTTGAGCTTCATCTTGTAATCTTGAAGATTGTCAAATCTCTCCTTGAGGTCAGCCGGCAAGTTTTCTTTCTTCTGAGATTTGACCACAATATCATCAACATATGCGTGAACATTATGCCCGATCTGCTTATGAAAACAATTTTGTACACAGTGCTGATAAGTAGCTCCAGCACTTTTTAGTCCGAAGGGCATAGAAACATAGCAGAAAGCCCCAAAGGGCGTGTAAAAGGTTGTCTTCTCCTGATCCTCCACGACCATCTTGATTTGGTGATATCCAGAATAAGCATCGATGAAACATAAACACTCAAAGCCGACAATGGAGTCAATGATCTGATCAATGCGCAGAAGAGAAAACGGATCCTTGGGACAAGGCTTGTTGAGGTCTGTGTGATCAACACACATTTGCCAAGTCCCGTTTTTCTTTAGAACAAGCACTGGATTTTCCAAACACTCTGGGTGAAAAACTTCAACAATGAACCCAGTTGCAAGGAGTCGAGCCACTTCTTCGCCAATAGCCTTGCGTCTCTCCTCGTTAAAACGGTGGAGGTATTATCTGGAAGGTTTCAGCTTAGGATCCACATTAAGGTGATGCTCAGCAAGTTCTCTCTGTAAAATAGGCATGTCAGAAGGTTTCCATGCAATGTCCAAATTCTCACGGATGAACTTGATGAGCATGTTTTCCTATTTGGGGTCCATGTCAGTCCCAATAGTAAACTGTTGGGACGAATCACCAGGGGTGAAGTCAACCTGCTTTGTATCCTCGGCTGACTAGAACTTAAGTAGAGGATCAGACTCAATAGTGGGCTTCTTTGGAGAAGTCATATCGGCCAACATTGGCTATATAGAATTTCAACTCCTCAGTTGCATGGGCCGACTCGGCGTAGGCTGCATCTCCTTCCTCACACTCCAAAGCAATTTTCCTGTCATCATCAACTCTAATGGTACCCTCTGGACCAGGCATCTTGAGTTTCAAGTAGACATAGCAGGGCCACACCAGGAAACGAGAATAAGCTGGCAGTCCGGAAAGGGCATGATACGTGCTTTTGATCTTGACCACCTCAAACATCAAAAATTCTGATCTGTAATTGAATTCAGTGTCAAACGCAACTTCAAGCTTAATCTTGCCAATAGGATAAGCAGACTTTCCAGGAACGATCCCGTGGAACACTGTTGAGGAAGGCTGGAGCTGCTTCTCGGACGGATTCATCCGCTTGAAAGTATCGTAATACAAGATGTTGATGCTACTGCCGCCATCCATCAGCACTTTCGTGAGTTTGTAGCCACCAACTTGCGGTGCCACTACCAAGGCGTGACAACTCGGATTCTCAACCCAGGGAGGATGATCCTCTCTGCTCTAAGTGACCGGCTATTCCGATCAGTTCAGGTACTCAGGGACAACCGGCTCAACCATGCCGACGGCTCGCTTATGGAGCTTGTGGTCACGCTTGTGAGTACTGGTTGTGAAAACATGATATTGTCCGCTGTTCAACTGCTTCAGGTTGCTCTAAAACCCGGTCTAATTTCCCTCTTCTGAATGCTGATTTCCTCCTCCATTATTACCAGGCCCTTCAAAGCCGACACCCTGGCTACCTGAGCTTTGAAAACCAGAACTGGGGAACCCGCCCGATGAGCCGGCTCCAGGGAAGCCGGCACCAGATCCGCCGGATCCAGGCTGCCTTGGATGTCCACCGCTGTGGTGATTCTGATAAGCCTGATTCCGGAATTCCTGCATGATGAAGTAGTTTTCCCACGGGTGGTTTGCTGACTTGTCTGGAAAACTGTGCTTGGGACATGGGGCTTTGAGGGCTCCGTCTAGTTGCGAGGTCGGTTCCCGTTGTAGGATCTCCCAGAATTGTTGCCCCATCGCTGGCCCTTAAACCAGTGTTAGTGTTAGCAACAAGATTTGATCCACCCTCAGGATTCTTATGCTTGCCACCGTTGCCCTGGTTACCATTGTGCCCCGGGTTGTTCTGCTGGTGACCCTTGTCGCCGCCGTTTTTCTTGCCCTTGCCGGATTTTTCATCATCTGAACTCGGGTCTTTGGTGATGTCTGACTCGGCATGTCTGGTAAGGACGTCCATGAGATCCCCCATGTCTTTGACCTTCAGTTTGAGGCGCCCAAGTTTCTGCACCAAGGGAGGGAAGTGACAATTTCGCTCCAGGACAAGGATGGCTTAGACAACCGTGATGCTATAATTAGAAGAATGAATAATTTCCGCAACACGGCATGACTAGTGATGGGCCGACTTGTCATTGCGCTGAACACACTGCTCAAGATCAACAATCGTTGTCAGTCGCTTGCAAGTGCCTTGGAAGTTTTGATGAAGCGATCCTTCAATTCCTCCCAAGTTTTGATTGAGTTGGGTGGTAAATTCTTCAACCACGTGTGAGCTAGCCCTTCCAGCATCATGATCAGGTATTTGGCACGGACCGCATCACTGACATCCAACATATCCATAGCTATCTCATAGCTTTCAATCCATGCACCTGGATCGAGGTCAATCGTATAATTGGGAACCTTACGAGGGCCTTCGAAATCAGTGGGCATGCGCTCATTACTCCTAGTGCTCAACCCTGCACCGCGTGAAGCTGGTTAGGCCATGGTGGGTGGTGGCTGAGCAACCCCCGCATTTGCCGCCTCCGCTTCTCGCATAGCACGGGCGGCATCCACAATCGCCTATGCATCTGAAACTGCTGGTTAGGGCTGAGGGTTCTGCTTGCGCTGCCTGCGCACATAGCTAGAAACCACTGGAGACTCAGTGTGTCGACTTCTACTGTGACTCTGGTGCAGAGTAGATAGAAGCCTGTGCTGACCGTGGGAGTAGTTCACCTCCTGAGTAACCGCCATTTTTAACATCTCAATGGCGTTCCTAGCCTCAATCTCGATCAGGGTGTTCCCGGTAATTGGGATCACCGCTAGGTTGTGAGTCACCGCCAACAGGTTGTCCATCGGGTTGGAAAAATGACCCGCCTGGGTCTAAAAATGATGGGGGGAGCTGGACTGGTGATAGCCGCGGGGCCGGCTCGGGCTGGCGTTGCTGAGCCGGTTGATGCGGCTGGCCGGTGGCGGCTGTTCCTGCACTACAAAAAAAAGACACATCCATGACATTTTGGCCCGAACGAAAAAAATATGGCATGCTTATGACACTTCTATGACGATAATTGTGACAAAAACATGTATCATCATAGATGTGGTGGGCTCCTACTTCTATGACAAAAAATCATGATAGAAAATGGGCTTTTCATCCTGGGCAGGCCAGAGACACACCTGCAAGACATTCTTTGGTCTGTCCATGATGGAAAAAATCATCATAGAAGCGAGGGTGAGGAAAATATCAGGGAGTTCCCAGTTATGATGGGTGGTCGGGGCCGAGCGATGCACTGTGGTTTGCGTGGTTCTCTCGTGTACGTGCGTGTGTGCGAGGCGTTGGCTAACTGAACCCGAGCGATTGCACTAGCTACATTACTGAACCCAAGCGATCGATCCCTTGGCTGTTAACTGAACCCGAGCGATTCATTCGCTGCTGGCTGACCCCGAGCGATCCCTTCGCTGCTGCTAACTGAACCCGAGTGATCGATCACTGCTGCTGCTTACTAAAGCCGATCGAGCCCCCGTGCGAGATGTAGCCCCAGCCGGTGTTGGGTTGCCTCGTGATGAACAATGACCGTTGCTACTGTGCGTGCGGTACATAGAATGAGTCGAGACATGGTGAGTCGAGCCGGTTGGTTGGTTGTCGTTGAACAGGACCCCGTGGTAGTAGGTGGTTTCCGCTGGATGAACAGGACCCCGAGGAGGCCGCCGCACCCTAGCCGGTTGGGGTGGATGAACATGACCCCGTGGAGGCTGGATGAATAGTAGATGGTGGAGGCTGGAGGAAGTCGACGGTGGATGAACAGTAGCCCGTGGAGGCTGGAGCGAGGCAGTAGATGGTGGATGAACAAGACCCCGTTTCGACCGTAGGCGCTCGAACTGAAGCCCATTTCCTCCGTTTTGCGGTACGCCACACCCCTCCCGATCAATAGGACCCCGTTTCGACAGTAGGAGCTCGAACAAAAGTCCATTTCCTCCATTTTGCGGTACGGCAGACCCCTCCTGATGAACAGGATCCCGTTTCGACCGTACGTGGTCAAACAGAAGGTCGTTTCCTCCGTTCTGCGGTATGCCAGACCTCGTTTCGGCTGTTCCATCCAAGCCGGTTGGCTCCCGATGAATATGGCCTATTCTGACCCAGTCGGTTGCCTCCCGATGAACACGATGATGTTTCCTCTGTTCCGACCTAGCCAGTTAGCTACCGATGAACAGGACTCCATCGTTGTACGCATTCGAGACTCCTCCCGTATGTACGTACGTAGCCGTATTTACTTTCTTGTAGCATGGTTGTACGTACGTGTACACGATATAGACGGGACTGCGTGACATGCTACGTCGGCGGTTCTACTACGACACTTGCCGCTCCTTACTCGGCGACGGATCATCGCTGCAGAGAGACCGATCGACTGCTATGTACGTACACGTTCGCGACCAGATAGATAACTCTATGTACGCTTTGACCTAGAGGGTCCCAGCTGCGGGGGGTAAGGAGGCACTTCCTTGCGTGCGAAGATAAAGCCGGTGGGTCACAGCTGTCAGTGGGGAAGGTTTTTTTCACGAAATACAGAGGCCCTTCCAGTGGGTCCGAGCTGTCAGGTGGAGGAATCATTATTTTGCATGTAATAAAGGAGGCACTTCCTTGCGTGTGGCCATGGACTCAACTGTCAGCCTCTCCACGTACAGTCCTCTTCTGATGGTTGTCGTTCGTTGACCGTGTTGACAACGTCGTACTGTCCGAGAGCACCAAGGTGGTGGACGACAACGCGGCCTAGGAAGGGAACGACCTGGAGCCGGGGAATATGCAGCAGTGGATGCCCACGCAGAGGGGAGTATGGGGGTTGACTGGTTCGGCTGCTGTTTGAGGCTGCCGTCGCCGGAGAATAGCAGGGGGTGTGGGTGTGTAGAGGGAAGGTCTGGCCAGCGGTGGGAGTAGGATGGGGCGGTGAGGCCTGTGCGGCAGCATAGCCGGACACTAGAGGGAGGAGCAGGCGGTCCCGCCGGCGCTGGTTTGGGCGACTGGTGCAAGAAGACTAAAGATTGAAGAAGCAGCATGACCTTTCAATTAAAATCCAATGGTCACTGCTGCCAGAATCATTTGTAGACTAGTTGACAAAGCCCTGCGTACGTGTCAACTTAGTAGGCCCACAGATCAGCCTCCGAACCGGTGCACCCCAGATGTCAGGGGGAGGAATCATTTTTTCGCGTAATAAGGAGGCAGATTCTTATGTGCAGCCATGGACCATGGGGGTCCCTACTGTCAGCCTCTCCACGTACATCCCTATTCCGATGGCTGCCGTTTGTTGAATGTTGACCATGTTGAGCACGACGCCCCTAGAGCACCAACGTGGTGGATGATGGTGCGGCCTAGGAATGGAACGACCTAGAGCCAGCAAAGACATAACAGTGGATGCCCACGCTGAGGGGAGTATGATGGTTGACTGGTTCGGCTGCGGCGTGTGGCTGCCGTCACCGGAGAATAGCAGGAGGTGCGGGTGGGTAGAGGGATGGCCAGGCCAACGGAGGGACTAGGGTCGGCCGGTGAAGCCTGCACGGCATCACAGCCGGCCACAAGAGGAGGGAGCAGGCAGTCCTGTCGGCGCTGGTTTAGGCTACTGGAGCAGGAAGACCAGAGATTGAAGAAGCACGTCGGCCGTTGGATGGACATCCAATAGTCGCTGCTGCTAGAATTGTGTGTTGACTATAAGTTGATAAAGCCTTGCGTAAACAAGGCACACTCGAAATCTGTGGCGTGTACATCCCATTTGCTATTATTTTTATAATTTACAGCCCATTTGCTAATTCATATGGAATTTATTGCAACCCATTTTCCATTTTTAGAATTGGTTCCCATTTTCTGGTCAGTACTAGCAGCTGGTATCCGAAGCCTTTCTAGCCGTACCGGCAATACTAGCACATATTTTCCAGCAAGTTCCACTTTCCTGATTTTACTCCTGATGCTTAGGGTTTTCCCATTATATCTACACTATGATCTATGTAGGTGCTTTGTGTCCTACTAGCAGCAGTCCACCCTTTAAAGTTAAACAACACACCAATCATAAGTCCAAAGCTTAGTTGTTCCAATACGAATGTGACATGATATTCATATTTGTTAACAGACATACATTTAATTGGTCAGCTAATGCTCCCACTTGAGTTTCCAAATGCCTGTGGCCACATAGAGAGAGACAGCATGGAATTGCATTTCGTTGGATGCTCTAATTCATCATGGGTGGGTAACCAACATTGTATAGAAAGAAATGGAATCTCCATAATATGCCTCCTCTTCTATTCTTTAAAATGCTCCTCTCCTATTCTTCTTTAATAATTAAAGTATGTTCCCCGTCAAGAAGCCAAGCAGGGACATCTGCAGTCGACAGGTCTATTTGGCCGCTTCTGCAAGTTGCTTTCAGCAATTCGAGTTGGTCTGCCATAATATCGAGGAAATGCTGGGAGATGTGCGGCCTTTGAGAGACTAGACTGATAGTAACAGTAGTGCGCCTTCGGGTGAATAGAGCTGGCCCGTCGGTGATCGATAGGCTTTCGATTAATAGCGGCAATACAACCCCATATTTTCCAGCCAGTTCCACTTCCCTGATTCATTTATGATGCTTATGGTGTCCCCCTTTTATAGACACTACAATCTGAGTAGTGGCTTTGTGTCGTATTAGCAGCACTCCATCCTTCAAGCGAAACTAAATGCCACTCATATTTCCAAAGCTTACATTTAATTTGTTAGCTAATGTTACTATGTGAGTTTTGATATGCATGTGAGCCACATATAGACATGTTGGAATACTATTTCTCTATGCACTCTCGTTGTCATGGTTTCGCAATAAACTTTCAATACAGCATATAATGAACCTATCATCTGCCAACTATCCTTACTTCTGGAGCTCCCAGCAGGGAGCCTGTTTTTTGTGTAGTTTTGCCAGATTATATTATTGTACGCACTAAATTACAGCACACAAGGGCTCTCTCATCAAAATCCAGTGATAGCACACAAGGGTTTACAAGGACCCCCTGTTATATTAGAATATCCTCTACATTACAAAGATAATCTCACTACTATTTATGTTGTCATGCTTCTCAGATATTGAACAAAATCACAATGAATATGAGAATGCGCACATCAGAAGAGTATCACAGAACAGTGCAATGACTAACAAACATGGCATCGAGGCATTGAGTTCCATTCTGGATGGAATGAAGACCACACGCTCCACACACTACAAAAAAAGACACATCCGTGACATTTTGGGCTGAACGAATTTTTTTCTGTCATGCTTATGACACTTCTATGACAATAATTGTGACAAAACCCGGTATCATCATAGATGTGGTGGGCTCCTACTTCTATGACAAAAAATCATGACAGAAAATGGGCTTTTCATCCTGGGCGGGCCGGATACGCAGCTGCATCACATTCTTTGGGCCGTCCATGACGGAAAAACTATGGTAGAAGCGAGGGCGAGGAAAATATCGGGGAGTTACCAGTTACGATGGGTGGTCGGGGGCCGAGCGATGCGCATTTCTCTCATACACGTACGCGCGTGTGCAAGGCGTTGCGCTCTAACTGAACCCGAGCGATTGCACTGCAGGCTACGCGTTACTGAACCCGAGCGATCGATCGATCCCTTGCTGTTAACTGAACCAGAGTGATTCCTTCGCTGCTGCTGCTAACTGAAGCCGATCGATGCTGCCTCTGGATGAACACTGAGCGTTGTTGGGGGGTGGATGAACAGTTCCTGGTGGGGGGTTGGATGAACAAGAACCCGTGGTGTTGCCGCTGGATGAACAGGACCCCGATCGATCGAGCCGGTGGAGGGCTAGATGAACAGGACCCCGTGGAGGTCTGGATGAATAGGACAAACCCGTGGAGGGCTGGTTGAACAGTAGCCGGTGGAGGGCTGGATGAACAGTTGCCCGTGGAGGGGTGGTTGAACGGGACACCGTGGAGAGGGCTGGTTGAACAGTAGCCGGTGGAGGAGCGCGTGGTGGAGGCTGGATGAACAGGAGCCCGTGGATGAACAGTCGCAGGTGGAGGTTGGAGGAGGTCGACGGTGGATGAACAGTAGCCCGTGGAGGCTGGAGGAGGTCGACGGTGGAGATGAACAGTATCCCGTGGAGTCCCGTTTTGCGGTACGCCACACCCCTACCGATGAACAGGACCCCCGTTTCGACCGTAGCGCTCCAACACAAGTCCGTTTCCTCCGTTTTCCGGTACGCCACACCCCTCCTGATCAACACGACCCCGTTTCGACCATAGGAGGTCCAACAGAAGTCAGTTTCCTTCGTTTTGCCATACGCCAGACCCCTCCCGATGAGCAGGATCCCGTTTCGACCGTGGCCGGTTGAACACAAGGCTGTTTCCTCCGTTCTGCGGTATGCCAGGCCTTGTTTCCATCGGCTGTTCCGTCCAAGCCGGTTGGCTCCCGATGAACAGGACGCGTTCCATTGCGTCCTGATGAACACGACGCATTCCGTTGCCTCCCCATGAATAAGACGACGACGCAGTTTCTCCGTTACGACCCAGCCATGTACACGAGCCCTGGCCATACGTATGCATGATTAGGTGCTTGAGACCCTGCCCATATGTACATACGTGGCCGTATTTACTATCTTGCACCCTGGTCGCTAGACATACGTGTACATGCTACGTGTGCGCCTCTACTACGACACGTGCCCTTCCTTACACGGCCACGGTTCATCGCTGCAGCCTGCAGATAGACCGATCGTATGTACGTACAAGTTCATGACCAGAATGACAACGCTACGTACGCTTCGACCAGGTGGGTCCCGACTATCAGGCACTTCGTTGCGTGCAAAGATGTAGCTGGTGGGTCCCAGCAGTCAGGGGGGCGAATCATTTTTTTCCCATAATATGGACGCACTTCCTTGCGTGCGAAGATGTAGCTGGTGGGTCCCAGCAGTCAGGGGGCAAATCATTTTTTGCCCGTAGTATGGATGCACTTCCTTGCGTGCGAAGATGTAGCTGGTGGGTCCCAGCAGTCAGGGGGAAACTTTTTTCACGAAATATGGTGGCCCGTCCGGTGGGTCCCTGCTGTCAGGTGGAGGAATCATTATTTTGCGCGTAATAAGGAGGCATTTCGTTGTGTGTGGCCGTGGACCCGGCTGTCAGCCTCTCCACGTACAGTCCACGTCCGATGGATGTCGTTCCTTGACCACGTTGACCACGGCGCACCGAGAGCACCAGGGCGGTGGACGACGGCGAGGCCTAGGAAGGGAACAACACGGAGCCAGGGAAGACTCGGCAGTGGTTGCCCATGCAGTGGGGAGTATGAGGGTTTACTGGTCCGGCTGCCGTCGCCGGAAAATGACATGAGGTGTGGGTGAGTAGAGGAATGGTCTGGCCAGCAATGGAGTAGGGTGGGGCGGTGCGGCCTGTGCGGCAGCACAGCCAGCCACGGGAGGCGGGAGGAGGCAGTCCCACCGGTGCTGGTTTGGGCGGCTGGAGCAAGAAGACCAGAGGTTGAAGAAGCACTACGGTCGTTGGATGGACATCGTACGGTCTCTGCAGCTAGAATCGTTTATATTGACTAAGTTGCCAAAGCCCTTAGTACGCGTCAACTTAGTAGGCCCACAGGTCAGCCTCCGAAATGGTGCGCCCCAGATGTCAGGGGGAGGAATCATTTTTTGGGTGGCTGAAGCTAGAATATCCGAGATTGAAGAAGAAGCACGACATCCGTTGGATGGAAATCCAATGGCCACTGCTGCTAGAACCGTGTGTTGACTATAAGTTGACAAAGCCTTGCATACGCGTCAACTTACTTTTTTTAGGGGATGCGTCAACTTAGTAGGCCCACAAGTGTGTGGCTGAGAACTTATAGCCCATTTACGATTTGTAAGAATGTACAACCCATTTTTGAATTCTAATGGAATTTACTACAGCCCATTTACAGTTTGTTAAAAGTACAACCCATTTTCTAGCTAGGAAACGATTAATAATTCAACCAACCGTTCAAAAAAGAATTCAATAAAAAATTTCCACATTTTGATGGGATCCGAAATATTTTTATCCCGAAATTTCTAGTCATATTAAATACAATTTCAATATAAATTTGTATTACGTAAAAATTCAACGAAACATTGCGCGCGCAACAATTAATTAAATTAAAATTTTCAAAATCCAAAAATAATATTTTATAAACTAATTACGTGTTTGGTGCATGTTTTATAGTTACTGCCCAGTTTTTATAATTACATCCCATTTATTATTTCTTAAAGCCAATTTTCTTGTTAAGCCTATTGCATCTCTCCTTGGAAAGATTTGCAGCCCAGCGGGGCGGAGAATAACAAGTTGATCTTGCCTAGGTATTCCTCAAAAAAAGTATAGCTGGGCTAGCCATTTTCAGCTTGAAAAAAATTGATATCTGGGCTGGATATCTGGCCTGGGCTAGACAGGCCACAGCCCGCCCAGTTAATACCATGCTCTCCTCTGAACAACAACAAAAACATCACTCAAGAAAAACTTTGCAGTTCTCACACCTCAAAAACACAAATACTACTCGAGCTGCTTTGTCCCAGCTGTCGGCCGCTCCTTGTGCAATTCTCTCGTTTATTGACTACATAGGTTGACAATGGTGTGGGACCGTGATGTCAGGAAACCAGGAGGAAGCAAAAAAAATTATAGTTGTATATAATAAGGAGGCACTTGCGTACATGCAGCTATAGCCCTGGTGGGTCCCCACTGTCATCCTCTCCAAGTAAAGTCATCTCCTCATTCCTCATGTCCGTTGACCATGTTGACAACGCGGGACGGCGGTGCCACGGCGAGCGCAACAACTCGAAGGACGACGGATAGGGCCTCGCGGGCCCTACGGATGGTCTGATACAGCGGCCGCTGCTCATTCGGGAAGCCAGGATCATAGGGCAACTTGTCCGCGACGGCATTGTCGTTCGCTTGTTCACCGGTGCTCATTGAGGAGACGGAGGTTGCAGCACAGGTCCTCCTGCGCTGGTAGCTCTTCCGCCATTAATTAGGGCGTTGAAGTGCGGCCGCACCTGCAATATGGTGAACACGGCATGAACCGGCTTGGACAGTGGCATCGACTCCTGGTCGGAAGCTACGTCCATCGTCTGATTGTCAATGCTCAGCTCGGCGATCTCGCTGGCGAGCTAGCATGTCCGGCTGCTGGACCGACCCGCTGCCAAGCACGAGTCTGACTGCCTTGGCCCACCCAGACCGCCACCCTCGCCCGCGCGCGCTTTTCGCCCGAAACGGTCAGCGCCGACCGCCCCGCTTCCCTGTGCAGGCGATTGCTCCGCCTTCAAACGACACAAGTGCCGTCCGTCTGTCTGTCTGCCGCCCACATTAATGATACGTGGTTGCCGAGGCGGCTACTCCTGCACCACACGTCCGTCCCTCTGCCACCCACCATTGCTATATAAACTGCTAAGCCAGCCATAGCCGTAGTCATCCGCCTCTGTTCCCTTTCTCCTGTCCACACCACTACTGCCCACCATGGCTTCCTCGTGCTCCAGCACTCTTCGGGATGGGCGGACGACGGACCACAAGGAGATGGCAGCCATTGCTGCCGACTGGCTGGCCGGCAGGCAGCTGGCGGACGACGACGTCCCAATGGATAACATGGTAGTCGACGATCCGGCGCCAAACCCCTCCTCCGTGCCATCCTCACCGGTGAAGGAAATATGCCCTAGAGGCAATAATAAAGTATTATTTATTTCCTTGTATCATGATAAATGTTTATTATTCATGCTAGAATTATATTAACCGGAAACATAATACATGTGTGAATATATAGACAAACAGAGTGTCACTAGTATGCCTCTACTTGACTAGCTCGTTAATCAAAGATGGTTATGTTTCCTAGCCATAGACATAAGTTGTCATTTGATTAACGAGATCACCTCATTAGGAGAATGACGTGATTGACTTGACCCATTCCGTTAGCTTAGTACTCGATCGTTTAGTATGTTGCTATTGCTTTCTTCATGACTTATACATTTTCCTATGACTATGAGATTATGCAACTCCCGTTTACCGGAGGAACACTTTGTGTGCTACCAAACGTCACAACGTAAATGGGTGATTATAAAGGTGCTCTACAGGTGTCTCCAAAGGTACTTGTTGGGTTGGCGTATTTCGAGATTAGGATTTGTCACTCCGATTGTCGGAGAGGTATCTCTGGGCCCACTCGGTAATGCACATCACTATAAGCCTTGCAAGCATTGTGACTAATGAGTTAGTTGCGGGATGATGTGTTACGGAACGAGTAAAGAGACTTGCCGGTAACGAGATTGAACTAGGTATCGAGATACCGACGATCAAATCTCGGGCAAGTAACATACCGGTGACAAAGGGAACAACGTATGTTGTTATGCGGTCTGACCGATAAAGATCTTCGTAGAATATGTGGGAGCCAATATGGGCATCCAGGTCCCGCTATTGGTTATTGACCGGAGACGTGTCTCGGTCATGTCTACATAGTTCTCGAACCCGTAGGGTCCGCGCGCTTAACGTTATGATGACAGTTTTATTGAGTTTTGATGTACCGAAGGAGTTCGGAGTCCCGGATGAGATCGGGGATATGACGAGGAGTCTCGAAATGGTCGAGATGTAAAAATCGATATATTGGACGACTATATTCGGACTTCGGAAAGGTTCCGAGTGATTCGGGTATTTTTCGGAGTACCGGAGAGTTACGGGAATTCGTATTGGGCCTTAATGGGCCATACGGGAAAGGAGAGAAAGGCCTCAAAAGGTGGCCGCACCCCTCCCCATGATCTGGTCCGAATTGGACTAGGGAAGGGGGCGCACCCTTCCTTCTTTCTCCTTCCCCCTTCCCTTCTCCTACTCCCACAAGGAAAGGAGGAGTCCTACTCCCGGTGGGAGTAGGACTCCCCCCTATGGCGCGCCTCTCCCCTTGGCCGGCTGCCTCCCCCTTGCTCCTTTATATACGGGGGCAGGGGGCACCCCAGAGACACAACAATTGATCCTTGAGATCTCTTAGCCGTGTGCGGTGCCCCCCTCCACCATATTACACCTTGATAATACCGTTGCGGAGCTTAGGCGAAGCCCTGCGTCGGTGGAACATCATTATCGTCACCACGCCGTCGTGCTGACGAAACTCTCCCTCAACACTCGGCTGGATCGGAGTTCGAGGGACGTCATCGAGCTGAACGTGTGTAGAACTCGGAGGTGCCGTACGTTCGGTACTTGATCGGTCGGATCGTGAAGACGTACGACTACATCAACCGCGTTGTGATAACGCTTCCGCTGTCGGTCTACGAGGGTACGTGGACAACACTCTCCCCTCTCGTTGCTATGCATCACCATGATCTTGCGTGTGCGTAGGTATTTTTTTGAAATTACTACGTTCCCCAACAACCAGTGCATTGCACCATGACCATTAACGAGGCCCGTGCCCAATACATGGACACGGTGAGGCAGAAGCGCCAGGAGCAGTTCCGGGAGACGCAGGCTGATGCCGCCTACAACCACCATCTCCTCCAGGAGCACCTACAGGCGGAGGAGCAGATCACCGCGGAGCGGGCGGAGTAGGAGGCGCTGCTCGACTCATACCGCTCCGCCCGCGAGGGCTGCCTCGAACGCTACCGGTACCGTATGCGGGTTGCGGAGGCTGCGCCCGCCTACAAAGAGGGCGAGACGCTGTTTGGCGAGACAGAGGATGAGGCAAAGGACAATGCCGGCTCCGACGAGTCTTCGCTCCGCTGGCGTCAACGAGGCCCTGCTCCGCTGAGGCCCCGCGGCGGCAGCAACGAGGCAGAGGACACCGCCGGCTCCGCCGAGGCCCCGCCCTGCCGGCACCGAGGCGGAGGACCTTGCCGGCTTCGGCGAGGCCCTACTCCGCCGAGGCCCCGCCCTGCCAACAACGAGGCAGAGGACATCGCCGGCTCAGCCGAGGCCCCACCCTGCCGGTAACGAGGGGGAGGATTTTCCCTGCTCCGCCGAGGCACCATCCGCTGGCAACGAGATAGAGGACATCGCCGGCTCCATCGAGGCCCCGCCCCACTGCCAACGAGACCGCGCCACACAGAAAACGAGGAAGAGTGGAACACAGTAGGTCGCCGCCGCTCAGGTCCAAGTAAGGCCACCGCTGCAACCCTCCGGTTGAAGCCAAGCTAGGCGGGTTGATCATTAACGACCGATTAGCTTCTTGGCGGTGACGTGGAGTCGGAGAGCTATGTTGGAGAAGCACACTGCTTCAGTTACTTAACTATTGGTGCAGCTGGGTCACTGACACGTGGGCCCAACAGGCATCTGGGCCACATGTCAGTTACGCAACTGCACCTGCAGTTAAGTCACTGAAGCTCAGTCCACTGGAGAATAAGCTTTTGTTCGGCTCAGCTGGACACACGTGGGTAGATTCGGTTAACTAATTATACCTCCAGCGCACCCCTTTTTAGTTGAAGAATGTATGAAATGTAATAAAATCTGGCATGTTTATATGAAATCCGACCGTGTATGAATGAATTTAGTTCGAATTCTTGTATCACTGGCATTGGATGAAAATGCAAAACAATACGTACTAGGATTATTCTGAGGGTGATCACCTCGTTTGCAGTAGTTTCACATGTACTCCATCCGGTCCTTTTTAGTCTGCATACAAGTTTTGTCTGCAGTCAAAGTATCTCTACTTTGACCAATCTTTTAGAAAAAAATATGAACATTCACAATGTAAAATCAACTACTTGAAAGAAATCTAATATGCGAAGTAAAAAGGAACAGAGGGAGTACAAAGAGTTTGAGCTGCTTTTTAGCGTTCCTGTACATTGCAATCAAACACACAGGCCTGGCAATTCATAGAGAACATTCAAAATGATCGATGATTATGCATCTCAGCGATTCACATGTCAGAGCCAATATTTACTTCACAACTAAACAATAAAGAAAAATCGATCGATGCTGCTGACAGCAAAGGGCGTCCCATTCAAAAATATCAAACGCATGTCTTCTTGCTAACATCAATGAGCAAAATTTGACAAGGTTGTCTCATTCCAAAATGTCAATGCGTGTTGTTTTGCGTACATCAATGACCAGACTTTGACAAGGTTTTCCCATTCCAAAATATCAAATGCCTACGATTGTGGAATGGGCAGGGTTTGCCATCAGTTCGGACATTGACATGGCACCTCGTGCTAAATAAACTAGCTATTCTTGTTGTGCAGTTCCACCAAAATCAACCAAATTCGCGCGTAGCTTGTATGATTTCGCCTTTATATGTTGCAACGCCTTGAACATATCAGCACCTCCTTTCTTGTGGTGGAAATGAATGATTCGATGTATTCATGAACATTTTGTGCAGTTCCCATTGAAATCAAGCTGAGCACCCCTGTTTGCACAAATACAAAAAAAGTGATAAGTATAAAGCAAACTGTACTATGAATTGACAGTTTAAACAGGCACCTACATTGTCCATGTAGAGCACACTTCTAAAAAAATGGAACTCACCGGAAAGAATCCTAGAACAACATTGTACTTGAGCATCACAGCAAAAAAGATGGAGATCTGTCAGTCCTTCTGAGCTGAAGTTAGTTTGGTCTTGTGGGGAGTAATGTAACCATCCTTCAACTGCTCCGTCTGATGAGAAGATAGACAGGGCTTCTTCATCCTGGCATAATCGGAACTAGTCACTTCACGTACTCCATATTCTTCTTCAGAGGAGGATGATCCTGTTGTGAAAAGACAAGAGGACAACTAAATGCTAGCATCCCTGTTTGCTTGAAGAAAAAGGAAAGGAAATATTTAAAACAGCACAGATGAAGCACTTCTCAAGGACAATACCACTTTCTCATGACAGTATCTAAACAGTAGCACAACACCAATAGAGATGACAAAGCTCAATCATATAGATGAAATCCGTGGGCGAGTACCAACCTTAGTCAGGAGGCTTATTGTGTAGAGCATACAGATCAAGCACTTCTCCGGAACCATCTGTTGTTATCTACTGTGGTTGCCATGCTTACTATATACTCCTCGATTAGTTTAATATTTCCAACATCTTCTTGTGCAGTTCAACTAAAATATATGGTATCTTCAAAGAAGATCCCTGTTTGCACAACTAGAGATAATTACATATTACATTAAGAGTGGCATCAAATCAGTAGCAAAACAATTGCTCGTTCCAGCCATAGCAATAAATTAAGATGCAAAACTATATCATTACTTGTATCATCACAGTTCTAGTGCTTCATTACAGCACCAGGAGTTGATTTTTGTTTTTCTTCCGCTTGTTCTTCCCCTTCATCACTTGGTTCAATAAAAGACAAGCTTCGCCTTCAATGTAAGATTTTGCACTTCCATTAGGGAGCACAAGTATAGCACTAAACAACGACATTAATTTTCTGATGAAAGTGGCAAAATATAGGCCAAAAGTTGTGAAATATCCTTATCTTACCTCAATGGGATATTACGGTGCACATACAGATTGGAAGTCTTGTCTCCATTTGTGCAGTTCACTAAAATCAAGCAACATTACCGTACAAGTAGCACAACATATGATAGCACACTGCACAATC
Organism: Triticum aestivum; assembly: GCF_018294505.1. Lineage (NCBI taxonomy): Eukaryota > Viridiplantae > Streptophyta > Magnoliopsida > Poales > Poaceae > Triticum > Triticum aestivum. The sequence continues at coordinate 279,435,720 of NC_057808.1, forward strand.
ATGTGAAAGAAGGCTAGTACTGACCTCTCATGACGCGGAATTCAAACAACTCACAAGAAGAAGATCTAAACCAAATTTGCCAACACAGATTGGAAGTAAGATCTCCTCTTGTGCAGTTCCACTAAGATCAAGCAATCAAGCAACGTTGTCAGTGTGACATTTTGGTTGAACTTCACAAGACACTCTTAAAACAAAAGTGTTTTGTGCAGTGCAACAAAAGGTCACAATAGCAATGCGGTAAAGTAGATAACCCTGTTACACATAGGTGCAAAGGAAACAACAAGTGGTCAATATGGTGGATGACATAGAAGCCAACAAAAAGAAGCATCTAACTTATCTAAATGGGAAAGAAAGCAAGACAGTAGCATTTCTCAAACTGTGGCATTGATTCATATTAACAGAGAGATTATATTAACAATAAAATTCGTTAAACATGTAATTTGCTTTTAACTGTGGCATTGCATCAATTTTCCAGTGGCATTATTAGAGGGTGTTTGTTTACAGGGACTTTTTGGTGTAGGGACTAAAAAAAGTCCCTTTCAGTCCCATCTAAACCAAACAGGAGGGACTTTTAGGGACTAAAAGTGGGCATTTGGGACTAAAGAAAGAAGACCCCGAGGGAGAGTCTTTTTGGGACTTTTTCCAACAGTTGCCTCTGCCCCACATCGCACCTTATCTCTATTAGTTCATTACTAGGGGTAACATGATCTTTTAGCATGTCATTTAATAACCTCTAGTCCATGTTTAGTCCCTAGAACCAAGCAGGTAGGGACAAGGGACTTTTTAGTTGGGACTAAAAAAAGTCCTAGGACTTTTTAACCAAACAGGGCCTTAGATTAACAACAGCTAAAGAGTTGCACATGACAGTGGACGCACTAGCACCATGTGCATCTACCGATGTATGAAGGGGTGATGCACAGTCTATTGCAACAAAGAACAAACAACCAAGGAGCATATTTGTGTTGGTCCCAGTTTTGTTATCTTTAGACATCGTTCCCTATGTGAGCGCGGCAAATCTAGTCCTGCTCAAACTCTACAGCCTTGTCCCCCAAAACAAAAAATATCAGTTTGTTACAGATGTGCGTATTGCGTTTGTCATTGTTTTCCCTTTTCGACCAACATAGGTGCTGGATAGCCAGTCTGTACTAGTACTTCCCCCCTTCCTTTCCTCTTTGAAGCACGTCCTAGATTCATGCTATACAACTTTCCCCACTACTTTCCCCCCTTCCTTTTCCTCTTTGAAGCACGTCCTAGATTCATGCTATACAACTTTCCCCACTACTTTCTCCCCTTCCTTTCCTTTTTGAACCACGTCCTAGATTCATGCTATACAAATTTCCCCACTACTTCCCCCCATTCCTTTCCTCTTTGAACCACGTCCTAGATTCATGCTATACAACTTTCCCCACTACTTTCCTGTTTGATCTAACACCTAGATTCGAGTGCAGAAGCGGAAAAAGCCCACATGCAGCTAGAGCAATGCATGTGGAATAAGTAAATTATACCTTTAGGTTCTTGGGGTGTGGTTCGATGGCGACCGGAGGCCGTTCTTCCCACACTATGTACGGCGGCGAGGAAGAAGGGGTCGGAGGCCCTCCCGTGCCACCGCTGGGTGAAAGAGAATAGCTGCGCCGGTAGTGGATTCCCTCCATCGCCGATGGCGACAACATTAAGCCTCCTTCCCTTCCCGGCAGACGGATCCTGCCGGCTCTTTGACCAGCAGTGAGGGGAGAGAGAGGCCAACAAAGTCTTGTTTAGATCTGGAGAGGGTGAGAGAGTGTGAAGAGAGCAACTACAAGCGCTGAGGCTCTAGCGTGTATATATATAGTGGAGAGAGAGTGTGAAGAATGCAAACCCTAGAAAATAAGCGTCGAGGCTGAGATCGTATAGCTCCGTATCCATCCATTTTGACCAGTCAAAGAATCCTCCTAGCACCGCCCCAGATCACTTTCTCTCTCTGTCATGCGGGGCCTACCTGTCATTGGGTGGAAGAAAGAAGTCGAACAAAAACAAAATTATGCTCAAGTGTGGTTATCAGACCCGAGACCTCAAGTTTGATGAGCGAACAGGCTAACCAGCTACACCACCCTCACGTTAGGTTTAACGAGAGGAAAATAACCTTTTATACATTCCTGCATTCGTGTGACAAGCATGCCGTGTTTTTTTGCATGAGAGTCATTGGGATTTAAATCATAATCGTCTCATGTGGCTTTGGTGGTAAGGTCTTTTGGGATTTAAAGCAGTGTTGGTAGTACAAAAATAATGCAGCCTTAGTCACCTTACCTCTCTCCACGTAGTACGTTGGGTCCCACCAATCAGAGGGTGAAACAAACAAATTAATAAGAAAAATTAAAAGCGCCAGCGGTGTATCTTACCTCACACATCTCGCTACTGCTCGTGAACACTGTACAATTGATCCCTCTGTTCGCTCACGTACTATTTTAAGTGAATCCTTATTATAACATGCACACAATTTTGGGCACTTGTATTCGACCTAAGTCAGTGTGCCACCGTATCTCGTACTACTCCCTCCGTCTAGGTGTAATAAGTCACGTTAGAAGGTGCAGCGGGACCTAGGTGCAAGCAGATTGGAGGAGAAGGAGAAACTTGACTGGTCCTTCCTCCAATCAAAGCCCTGATTTTTGTCTCTAAACGCAACAATTAACCACAACAACTAAGAGATGTCGTTTTAGCTACCGTGCAGGGCCACGTATTAACTCGCATGCAAGCCGACTTTGATTTCTTGACTGATCAACGCGTAGTTACGCTCCATGCATTGGGTTTTCGGGGGAGATAACAAGGCAGAGTAAGGAGCGTTTGGTTACATTGCTAGGCTGGTCATAGTGGTGAGTAACTTGGACTAGTAACATGCATATGTTACTAGTCTATGTTACTACCTTCATAGTGGGTAGTAACATATGGATGGTAACATGCAAGTCTTCATTAATTGAGATATAGACTCATTTTACCTCGGCGTGTGTGTGTGTGTTTAATAGCATGTGTGTGTTAGAGAGAGCGACACATCGACCTACTCCTACAGAGAGGTGGTGTGTAGTGTACGATTTAGCCACGAGAGTTGGTGCATCCTCTCGTTTCCGGGCGTCCGGTCATCGCCTGCGTGTGCTTCCCGCCCGAAACAGTCAACACCGCTCCAAAGAATCGGTGACGCATTCATGCCCGGGCAAAGCGGACGCGACCTCTCATCGGGCAGAGTGATGGTTGCTTTGTCCGTCCAACTTACTGTTGGGTCTATGTGATTTGACGACTCATTGGTCATTATTACTGAGGTGGTACGACTGCTGGATGTCCCATGCTTTCGGCGAAAGGAGGTACTACTAGATTACTCCCTCCGTTCCTAAATATAAGTCTTTTTAGAGATTTCAAATGGACTACAACATACAGATGTATGTAGACATATTTTAGAGTATAGATTCACTTATTTTGCTCCGTATGTAGTCACTTGTTGAAATCTCTAAAAATACTTATATTTTGGAATGGAGGGAGTACAATTTTCTCCATTCTTACAGCGGAGAAGTGCGAAAGCAGTGAAAACACGCAGGCTCAGTGATTACATGGCCCATCTCACACTATCACCATATTTTCTAGACACTGTGCGACACCTATCTCTTTACATCGTACTGTACTAGTATAGTACGTACTGTAATTTCTCAATGAGATAAATTTGTACAATGCTATGAAGCTTCCAGCTTCTGTTTCATGTATCTTGCGTCCAAGGTTTCCCGTTGCAACATTTCATCAAAAACAAAGGAGACTAACATGCATGCTATTGCATCTCAGTGATTGACAGATCATAGCCAATGTATAAATGACGCGGCACCATTCATGCATGGTTCCTGACCCTCCATTATTTATAAGTGAGTAATTACTACTAGACGCGTCAAATTATCACGTGGGTCGCATCATCTTACAGAAATGAGCTCCACCGTGTCACGTGTGTGGTTGGGGAAGACGCAAAAGATGCAAAGAGTGCTACTAGTACACTGCGTGCGTGGGTACGTGCACCTCTTCTCTTCGAGCATGGTTATTAAAAGTATAGCCCACTACTGTACTACCACGCGGTTATTATATATGGGCAAAAGTACAGGTAGTAATAATGACTAATAAGCCGTGAAATCACTAGGCCCACCTTTCTCTATGTTTGACCGAGGAAGCAGCCATCATTTCACTCCTCGTTGAATATCCATCCGCTGCTACCTCCACGAATAAATAAAAATCCGCTTCTACCTCCGTAGCATGGTTAATAATATAGCCATGTCAATCACGACGTAGAAATGTCATTCACTGATACAATAGGGCTGGAGCTAAGGCTGGTGATTTTTTTTACTTTGTCTCTTTCTCTTTTTGTCTCATTTACTCATTTCACATAGGAGCACGTGCAGAGGATGGCTATTCCTTTCAATGGGAATTCTTCATGGGGTTTAAGACTAAGCAGCTCCGAATTATGCCCGCTGCCCACCACTCTGAATCGTGCCATCTATGATAGGGAGTAGTCCCATTGCAACAATGAGGTCCACTAGGTCTAGCACGTCCTGTAAGAAGACTCTATCATGCAAAACATACATCTTGTTGCCTTCTTCCTCGTACAGTATGTACCACTGGTATGTACTATTAGTACTACTACTACTCGTTCTCCTATAAACCTTGCTCTTGGCATCTCCAAAATATTAACCTTGCGATTGGCTCTTCGCCTCTTCGGGAACTCGAGCAATAATGGTACTGCAGTATATATCGTTCTGGCTATATGAGACCGAATGAATTGCTGCACATCCACCACGTGGGCGAGGGTCGAGGGGCGAGGGAGAGTGCGTACTATTACGTCCGTTTCAATATTGACTACATACATAGCAAAATGAGTGAATCTACACTCTAAAATACGTCTATATACATTAGTGTTTGGAGTATGTACTAGTAGTTCATATTGAAATCTACTAAAGGACATATATTCCAAACAATATGATAATCTCTCTAACCAAGGTAGGGATGAGGATTAAACGGAGGGAGTAGTAAATTTTTCTCCTAGTCCTACGAGCCACCGCGCGCGTGGGCGAGGGAGCGGGCGTAAGGTGTAGTAAGAAAGCTTCACCTCGTCCTGCGAGCCACCGCACCCGTGGGCAGGAGAGACGGCGTACTAAGCAAGCTTCTCCTCGTTCTGCGAGTTGACGGGACACATCAAAAGTAATACGCACAGAGCATCTCAAGTGTATAGAGCATTGCCTCTAAGGTAGGCCCCACATGGTTTGCCTCTTTTTAACATAACGCGTCAAGTCGCAATTTGTTTGTTCACCCGTGGTAGGCGATCCTCCATCAAGTGGACAACCAGTACACGTGTCAAATTACCACGTGAGATGCCTTTTCGTACAGAAATGAGCTCCACCGTGTACCCACGCGGGTGTGGTTGGGAAAGAGACGGGAGTACGTGCGCCGTGCGTGCACCTCTTCTCTTCGTGCATGTCCCCCACCTACATGGGTGTGTGTGAGAGAGATACAAACCTAGACAGATGGCGTGTGCGTTCATGAGTGTTTTTTGTTTGGGGGGGGTGATTTCGTGAATGTATTTGTGGGAATATGTGTCGATGACATCTCAAACAAAAATTTGACACATGCAATGTGTGTGAAATAGAGGCCTATCGATATCATATATAGAGGGGGTGATCCACGAGAAGAGAGGGAGGGGGGATCCACGAGAAGAGAGGGAGGGGGCGATCCACGAGAAGAGAGGGAGGGGTCATTGATATCGATAGAGTCGAAGAGAGGATCAAGTGGGTGGGTGCGAGATCGATGAAGAGAGCCATCGAAATTGTGTGTGTGCAAGTCAAAGATACAGTGCGACTGACCTACCGGAACGTCAGAGGGCATAGGGCAAGTTTGTGTGTGGCAGGGAGACATGACTAGAGCGCTCGATGTATCACTGTGTGTGGGGGGAGGAGGGGGAGGCAGAGGCCTAACTAGAGAGGTAGAACGACTCGTATATGTGTTGAGAAGGAGAGATCCAGCTATGTCTTGAGGGAGATCAGTCGACATCCATACATAACTGAAGGACGGGAAATAGGTTGGGATAGAGAGAGAGGAGAGAGAGAGAGACAGAGGGAGGGAGAGGGGTAGAGTGATGGATGGGTGATGGAGTTGCTTCTCGAAGATGGTGGGAGAGGCCTACTAGACAAACTGAGGGTAGAACTGCAATATTATCAATAAGAGTGGGGATGTGTTTTTATGTGTGCCTGTGTGTGATAGATTTGTCGGGACGCGTGCATGGATGATGAAGGGGAACCATGTGTTTGGTAAGCAAACCTAACTAGATCGGTAGATCAATTGTTGTTTGTCGGAAGAAGGGAGTGATGACCCACAAGTATAGGGGATCTATCGTAGTCCTTTCAATAAGTAAGAGTGTCAAACCCAACGAGGATCAGAAGGAAATGACAAGCGGTTTTCAGTAAGGTATTCTCTGCAAGCACTGAAATTATCGGTAACAGATGGTTTTGTGATAAGGTAATTTGTAACGGGTAGCAAGTAACAAGAGTAAATAAAGTGCAGCAAGATGGCCCAATCCTTTTTGTACCAAAGGACAAGCCTGGACAAACTCTTATATAAAGGAAAGCGCTCCCGAGGACACATGGGAATTATCGTCAAGCTAGTTTTCATCACGATCATATGATTCGCGTTCATTACTTTGATAATTTGATATGTGGATGAACTGGTGCTTGGGTACCGCCCTTCCTTGGACAAGCATCCCACTTATGATTAACCCCGATTGCAAGCATCCGCAACTACCAAAATAAGTATTAAGGTAAACCTAACCATAGCATGAAACATATGGATCCAAATCAGCCCCTTACGAAGCAACGCATAAACTAGGGTTTAAGCTTCTGTCACTCTAGCAACCCATCATCTACTTATTACTTCCCAATGCCTTCCCCTAGGCCCAAATAATGGTGAAGTGTCATGTAGTCGACGTTCACATAACACCACTAGAGGAAAGACAACATACATCTCATCAAAAATATCGAACGAATACCAAATTCACATGACAACTTATAGCAAGACTTCTCCCATGTCCTCAGGAACAAACGTAACTACTCACAAATCATATTCATGTTCATAATCAGGGGGTATTAATATGCATAAAGGATCTGAACATATGATCTTCCACCAAATAAACCAACTAGCATCAACTACAAGGAGTAATCAACACTACTAGCAACCCACAGGTACCAATCTGAGGTTTTGAGACAAAGATTGGATACAAGAGATGAACTAGGGTTTGAGAGGAGATGGTGCTGGTGAAGATGTTGATGGAGATTGACCCCCTCCCGATGAGAGGATCGATGGTGATGACGATGGTGATGATTTCCCCCTCCCCGAGGGATGTTTCCTCGGCAGAACAGCTCCGCCAGAGCCCTAGATTGGTTTTGCCAGGTTCCGCCTCAAGACGGCGGCGCTTCTTCCTGAAAGCTTCCTTCTGATTTTTTCGGGGACGAAAGACTTCATATAGCAGAAGATGAGCACCGAAGGCCTGCCAGAGGGCCCACGAGACAGAGGGGCGCACCCCCCACCCTCGTGGCCAGGGTGTGGGCCCCCTCTGGTTGATTCTTTCGCTAGTATTTTTTATTAATTCCAAAACGTGCCTCTGTGAAGTTTCAGGACTTTTGGAGTTGTGCAGAATAGGTCTCTAATATTTGCTCCTTTTCCAGCTGCCGGCATTCTCCCTCTTCATGTAAACCCTGTAAAATAAGAGAGAATAGCCATAAGTATTGTGACATAATGTGTAGTAACAGCCCATAATGCAATAAATAACGATATAAAAGCATGATGCAAAATGGACGTATCAACTCCCCCAAGCTTAGACCTCGCTTGTCCTCAAGCGGAAGTCGATAACGAAAAATATGTCCACATGTTTAGAGATAGAGGTGTCGATAAAATAAAATACGGACATGAGGGCATCATGATTATTCTTATAACAGCAACATATATATATTGTCATATGATTTCTTATGCCAAAGTAACAATCTATTCACAATGTAAAGTATGAATCAGAAACTTCATTGAGAACTAACAAACTATAATCTCGGTCATTGAAGCAATTGCAATTTGTCATAACATTGGAAAGAGTCAATATAAGAGCTTTTTAGCAAGTCCACATACTCAACTATCATTTAGTCTTTCACAATTGCTAACACTCACGCAATACTTATGGGTATGGAGTTTTAATCGGACACAGAGAAAAATAGGGGCTTATAGTGTTGCCTCCCAACCCTTTACCTCAAGGGTAATGTCAACAATAATAGTTCATGATAACTTACATCCAATTTTATATCAGGATCTTTCCAACACAATGTGCTTGCCAGAGGATAAAATGTAAAAAGGAAAGGTGAAGATCATCATGACTCTTGTATAAGGTATAAGACAAGAATAAAAGATAGGCCCTTCGCAGAGGGAAGCAGAGGTTGTCATGTGCTTTTGTGGTTGGATGCACAAAAACTTAATGCGAAAGAACGTCACTTTATATTGCCACTTGTGATATGGACCTTTATTATGCAGTCCGTCGCTTTTATTTCTTCCACATCACAAGATCGTATAAAGCTTATTTTCTCCACACTAATAAATCATACATATTTAGAAAGCAATTTTTATTGCATGCAACAATGACAACTTACTTGAAGAATCTTACTCAATCCATAGGTAGATATGGTGGACCCTCATGGCAAAACTGGGTTTAAGGGTATTCGGAAGCACAAGTAGTATCTCTACTTGGTGCAAAGAATTGGGCTAGCATGAGGGGGAAAGGCAAGCTCAACATGTTGGATGATCCATGACAATATACTTTATTTCGGATATAAGAAAACATAACCCATTACGTTGTCTTCCTTGTCCAACATCAACTCTTTAGCATGTCATATTTTAATGAGTGCTCACAATCATAAAAGATGTCCAAGATAGTATATTTATATGTGAGAACCTCTCTTTCTTTATTACTTCCTATTAATTGCAACGATGACCAAAACTATGTTTGTCAACTCTCAACAACTTTTATTCATCATACTCTTTATATGTGAAGTCATTACTCTCCATAAGATCAATATGATCTCTTTATTTCCTTTTATTCTTTCTTTTTCTTTTATTCCCTCATGATCATAGCAAGATAATCAAGCCCTTGACTCAAAACTAATCTTTATTATATATAGCTCACGGACTCGATTACATAGAAGGATCATAAAGCAAAACTCAAAACTAAATCATACTAAAACTTTTATTCTACTAGATCAAGATATTACTAAAAGGATCGAACTAAGAAAAACGGTAAAGATAGGAGTGTGATGGTGATCCGATACCGGGGCACCTCCCCCAAGCTTGGCAGTTGCCAAGGGGAGTGCCCATACCTGATACTCAGTTCTCCTTTGGTGGTGAAGAAGATGGTGGTGATGATGGAGTGTCGCACATCGAGCGTAGGAGATCCTCCAACTTGCGGATAATGCCCTTGAGTGCGGTGATATGCTCCTTCAACAAAATATTTTCACGTGTGAGATACTTGTTTTGTATGCGAGCTAACTCAATCATCTTGAAAGCTTCAATCTGAGTTGGGGTAGGAAGATTGTGATGAGGTTGAAGGATGTCTTCTTCTTCTGCTGCCGGAGCTTGATCCTCCATGGCCTTCTTGATCCTATCATCCTTGTTGATCTCCCCGGGTTCTTCTCTCTTCAGCTCTATCTTCATTAGCCAAGCATCGTTGCCCTCATTGTTGGAGAAGGGGGACGACATGATGCCAGGCCTTGACAATTCTGACAGAAAACAGCTCGAAACAAAAACAGAGGATATTTGCGTGATACGAGGGTCAAAACCTTCAGGAGATTACATAATGAATTTTTACCGACCAAAAGAAGTATCGTGCAAGAGAACGGAGTCCGGAGAGCACACGAGGTGCCCACGAGGCAGGGGGCGCGCCCAGGGGGTAGGGCGCGCTCTCCACCCTCGTGGATGCCTCGTGTCCTTCCCGGACTACTTATTTTCTGTTTTCTTAAATATTCCAAAACGGAGAAAAAGTGCTATTAGGACTGTTTTTGGAGTCGGTTTACTTACCATACCACATACCTATTCCTTTTCGGAGTGTGAAACGTTCTGGAAAGTGTCCCTTATGTACTCCTCCGGGGTTGCAGTTTCAATAACATTAGTTTCAACATTTATGGGATTACCTGAGATATAATGTTTGATTCTTTGACCGTTCACCACCTTCGGCTTGGTGCCTTCCAAGTTATTGATTTTTATGGAACCGGAACGATAGACCTCCTCGATAACGTAAGGACCTTCCCATTTAGAGAGAAGTTTTCCTGCAAAAAATCTTCAACGAGAGTTGAATAGCAACACATAATCACCTACATTAAACTCACGCTTTTGTATCCTTTTGTCATGCCATCTTTTAACTTTTTCTTTAAACAGTTTGGCATTCTCATAAGCTTGGGTTCTCCATTCATCAAGTGAGCTAATATCAAATAGCCTCTTCTCACCAGCAAGTTTGAAATCACAGTTGAGCTCTTTAATGGCCCAATATGCCTTATGTTCTAGTTCGAGAGGTAAGTGACATGCTTTTCCATAAACCATTTTATATGGAGACATACCCATAGGATTTTTATATGCAGTTCTATAGGCCCATAATGCATCATCAAGTTTCTTGGACCAATTCTTTCTAGATCTATTAACGGTCTTTTGCAAAATTAATTTAATCTCCCTATTATTACTTAGTTCTACCTGACCACTAGACTGTGGGTGGTATGGAGATGCAATTCTATGATTAACATCTTACTTAGCAAGCATCTTACGAAAAGCACCATGAATAAAATGTGAACCACCATCAGTCATTAAGTATATAGGGACTCCAAACCTCGGAAAAATATCTTCTTTAAGCATCTTAATAGAGGTGTTATGATCAGCACTACTAGTTGGAATAGCTTCTACCCACTTAGTAACGTAATCAACAGCAACTAAAATATGTGTATACCCATTAGAGGAAGGAAACAGTCCCATATAATCAAAGCCTCAAACATCAAATGGTTCAATAACAAGTGAATAGTTCATAGGCATTTCTTGACGTCTACTTATATTACCAATTCTTTGACATTCATCGCCAGACAAGACAAACTTACGGGCATCTTTGAAGAGAGTAGGCCAATAAAAAACGGATTGCAATACCTTATGTGCAGTTCTATCTCCACCGTGGTGTCCTCCATAAGCCTCGGAGTGACACTTGCGTAGGATCTGTTCCTGTTCATGCTCAGGTACACAACGTCTAATAACACCATCTACTCCTTTATATAGGTGTGGGTCATCCCAGAAGTAATGTCTTAAATCATAGAAAAACTTTTTCTTTTGCTGGTATGTGAAACTAGGTGGTATAAATTTAGCAACAATGTAATTAGCATAATCAGCATACCATGGAGCAGTACGAGAAGCATTTAGGACAGCTAATTGTTCATCAGGAAAGCTATCATCAATAGGTAGTGGGTCATCAAGAACATTCTCTAACCTAGATAAGTTGTCTTCAACGGGGTTCTCAGCTCCCTTTCTATCAGTAATATGCAAATCGAATTCTTGTAGCAAGAGAACCCATCTAATAAGTCTAGGTTTAGCATCTTTCTTTTCCATAAGATATTTAATAGCAACATGATCGGTGTGAACAGTTACTTTGGAATCAACAATATAAGGTCTGAACTTATCACAAGCAAATAGAACCGCTAAAAATTCTTTTTTAGTAGTAGCATAATTTCTCTGGGCACTGTCTAGAGTTTTACTAGCATATTGGATAACATTTAATTTCTTATCAACTCTTTGTCCTAGAACAGCGCCTATAGCATAATCACTAGCATCACACATAATTTCAAAGGGTAAATTCCAATCAGGTGGCTGAACAATAGGTGCAGAAATCAAGGCTTTCTTAAGTATTTCAAATGCTCCTACACAATCATCATCAAAGACAAAAGGAACATCTTTTTGTAAGAGATTAGTCAGAGGCCTGGAAATTTTTTAGAAGTCTTTAATGAACCTCCTATAGAAACCGGCATGACCAAGGAAACTTCTTATACCTTTGATGTCCTTAGGATATGGCATCTTTTCAATGGCATCAATTTTAGCTTTATCAACTTCAATACCTCTTTCAGAAATTTTATGCCCCAAGACAATGCCTTCATTAACCATAAAGTGGCACTCCTCCCAATTCAGAACAAGATTAGTTTCTTCGCATCTCTGCAAAACTCGATCAAGGTTGCTTAAGAAATCATCAAAAGAAGTTCCATATACGGAAAAATCATCCATGAAAACCTCAACAATCTTTTCGCAAAAGTCAGATAATATAGCCATCATGCATCTTTGAAAGGTAGCAGGTGCATTGCATAAACCAAAAGGCATACGTCTATAAGCAAAGGTACCGAAAGGGCAAGTAAAAGTGGTTTTTCTTGATCCTCTTTTGACACGGGTATTTGTGAGAAACCAGAGTAACCATCTAGAAAGCAAAAATGTGTATGTTTGGATAATCTTTCTAGCATTTGATCAATAAAAGGTAAAGGGTAATGATCCTTTTTAGTAGCTTTATTTAATTTGCGGAAATCAATTACCATTCTATAACCTATAACAATTCTTTGTGGTATCAATTCATCTTTATCATTAGGAACAACAGTAATACCTCCCTTCTTAGGGACACAATGGGCAGGACTTACCCACTGACTATCAGCAACAGGATAAATTATACCTGCCTCCAGAAGCTTTAGTATTTCTTTTCTTACCACTTCTTTCATCTTAGGATTTAACCTTCGTTGGTGATCAACAACCGGTTTAGCGTCTTTCTCCAATTTTATTTTGTGTTGGCATAGAGTGGGACTAATGCCCTTAAGATCATCAAGAGTATATCCAATAGCAGCACGGTGCTTCTTCAGAGTTTTCAATAATTTCTCTTCTTCCAGCTCTGAAAAGTTAGCACTAATAATAACTGGATATATCTTCTTTTCATCAAGATATGCATATTTAAGAATATCAGGTAATGGTTTAAGCTCAAACACGGGATCACCCTTGGGTGGAGGAAGATCCCCTAGAATTTCAACAGGCAAGTTGTGTTTCAAAATAGGTCCCTGTTTAAAGAATACTTCATCTATTTCCCTTCCTTCATTCAAAAACATATCATTTTCATGGTCTAGCAAATATTGTTCTAAAGAATCATTAGGGGGCACGACAATAGAAGCAAGACCAATAATTTCATCTTTACTAGGCAATTCTTTATCGTGGGGTTGTCTACGAAATTTAGCAAAATTAAACTCACTAGTCGTCAACCCGTGCATCTGCACAGGCTAGCATCATGAAACTATCGTTGTTGAATAAAATATTTTTCAAGCCGAAATTGATAGTAAGTTGCTTATGAAAGAACTACAATGGAGAAATTTGTATTTGAATCAGTAACCAAGTGTAATATAATATACTAACGGATGAATCATTCACTGATTGTCATACTTAACAGGTTATATTTAATCCACATGCAGAAGGCCCAGTTCCATTGCTAACATACTCAAAAAGCCAACCATGTAGCATTTTGTTGGAATTCACTCGGCAACTTCCCATGCTAGTGCAACACTATTGACAATCATCAGATGATGTGTTAAGCAAATCTAAGTAACATTTCAAAACAAAACGCACACGTACACAATTGACATTACATTGTTACTTCTTTCAATTAATATCAAGCCTTTTGTTCTGATCTATATAGATACCAGTTTAGAGGCCAAGCACGGTTGATGAAAAGACGTTTATCCATGTACGGATTCGACGATACTTATTTATTGGCATGTTTTCGTCCTCTGTTTTTTGTTTGTGTTTTTGACCTGCTCTATTTATGGTGTAGATTGATGCTGCAAATTACTGTACCACGAAAGAGTGAGAGACAAAAGGTACTTCACTTGAAGCAATACAGATTGATAACATCTATTGTAAGTGATATTAGATGGATATTACCTGCAGAACAACTAAAACGATGAAATTTTTTGTTTGCATGAATGCAACCTAACCAAGGAAAACCTAGTTGTACTGAAATTTGGACATTCAGTCATCAAGCACAATTTCAAGGGTTGCATTAAAATTCAGACAACCATGTCACATAATGGAAAAGAGAGATACATATGCATACGGAAGAAAATATTACATTAGTAGGTGAAGGCAAGAAAACTGGGCGCTTCTCAATTTTCATGCTTAGTTGTGTTCTGAAATTAATTATTAAGCCAATAGTTTCTTTTGTAATTTAGAAACAGAATATTTTTACTAAATGAATATCGAGCAATCGAGCAAAAAGATAAGGAAATGTGTCATCCCTTTTTTGACAGCTTATCAGTGCATTCCATAATTAATTTTTTTTTTGCAGAGAAGAGAGTGCCAGTAAAATAAAATAAAATTACAGTAACTAAATGTGTATTGCTGAAGCATTTTGATTTAATCTTAAAACAAAACATAGTCACATGATCCGTAACAGAAAAAATATCTGTAGATTCTTTTTCAAACTCAACATGCACAGTTCATTAATTGTTGAGTCCTTAAGCTTACTTTTACCAAAGCGCTGTTAACAGAGAGCCTCGATTGAACCCTTATGGTATTAGCTAAGGGGAGGTTTCGTCTGATTTTTTGACATTTCTCCAGCTTGCGTTTTCAAGTTGCCACGACTGTCGTGGATGTCTTAAGATTGTCAGAATCAGCATTCAATTAGTAATGGGTATAATACAGTGTAGGAAACATGGAATTCTACCAATAGCTAGACTCCATCAATAAGCAATATAGATTTGCCCCAATGGCAGTGTTAACATGAAAATAACGGAAGGTGCGAGATAAAAGCTAGGTGGTAGGACTGTAAAGAGTGGCTGCAAGTCAGCGTCTCTAGCATTCAGTCACAAAGACATACAACTCCAGCCAGAGCAATTCTCAACCATGCTTCTTTCTCAGTAGCACAATAGCTGGAAAATGTATCTTTCTTAATAACTGTACATCAATACCGCAAATACACACTTACTGTGACAGATTCCAAACTTAGTACAAATTCCCCTCTCCAGTTCATCTTGAAATTAAGAGATCAGAAGAAAGTAGGATTTCCAATTGTGCTATACCAATCAGGATACATTTATTGTTGAAAACTATATACATAGATGATCATGCGGCCAGAGCTAGCGCTCAGCAACAATAGTCCAGTTCTCTTTTGTCCGCCACTTTCTCAAAGTTAAGCTGAATTGCTCGTTCCTATCTCTATGCCGTTACAAATGAGCAGACTCCATGTTACCTGGTGTTTATCAAGTCAAAAAAATGGCATTTAGCATGGAAGGCTGAAATTCTAGGCATCAATCTTGTGAACAGATGAATTATGAAGCAAAAGATACACACTGCAGAGGAAAACTACATGAGAAATGATTAATGGAAAACAATATAATTTGTGTATTGTAAGAACTGAAAACAGCGGAGGACCAATATACTTCTTATAGTAATAATTCATATCCAAAAAGTAATCGATTATGGGAGCATATAACGCTGATTTAAGCAGACATTTCAATAAAAACATTTCAAAGAATTATATCCAACTAATTACTACAACGGGATTTACTGTCAGCATACATCTATATTCAGTTAGAGATTATGGAGATCCAAGGAGAATTATCTAGGTTGTATGACCTGAGTGCGTAAATCCTACAAAGGCTAATTAATCATCAGATACCTTAACGTCTCAAAAAGCTTAATCCTTAGAATATTTTCATATCTAGAAAGAAAATAATCACAGCATGTAATCACTAAAACACGTAAAAAAATACAGTCAAGTCGATTTTTCATTTTTACAGAACAATTGGTGAGCATGACAATGAACTATCGTATCACTAAAATGTAGCAGCCAATGGGACCCGCAGAAACCTATACATCTAGAAGAAAATAGCATCCAAAATTGTACCATTGAAGGGAACTGATACTTAGACCAAGATAAAGTCTGCCTCACGGCCACACACACACACTCAGTTACAATCTGCTTAGTCGGCCTGTGAGAGGAGCTTGTGTGTACATATTGGACACTACCTGGATAAATATAGATCGTTGTGATGGAAGTCTCGGGCTCGTAATGTGGAGATGGATGACTCAAGCAGAGCGACAACATGTGTACATGCCAATTACACATAAAAAATACTAACAGTGGTTACTTGTCAAACTCAGTTACTGTTTCTACTGGAAACATGCAAGCGGAATTCAGAGAAGAGATAATGTCGCAATCATCCAAATGTGCGATAAAAAAAGTGGTATGAAATTGAAGGATGTCTATTAACTTACAAAATCAGAATAGTATTGTCAGAGTGCAACATTATTCCAATTTACTAAAAACTCAAAAATGCTCGATCGTTCAGAACTGCTTTGGAAGTCAAGTTAAAAGTCCGGATGGATTAATATTCTTAGGATAACTGGCCAAGTATATGTGCTATATTGAGTCTTCAGTTTAGGTTCCGGATTAAGCCATCTATGCAAGTGAACATACAAAAGAGTGGATAATTTCAAATTAGATACTCTAGTTATCCAAGCATAGCAAGAAATCAATGGCAGAATCAGTCGAAAAACAAATATAAGAGCATGTGCACTATAGAGGGAAACAATGGATCTATACATTGTTTTTCCAATAACAATTGATGTAATTATGTGGCAGCAGGAAGATGAATTCCAGGAGGTAGTAACCTATGGAGAGGCGAACCAACACTATACGTACAGAAGCCAAAATTCAAGTCAAACCTGCAGTAGAAGGTACAGTTACAATGTGATCAATGACGCGACCATACTGAAATTGGAGGTAGTTAAAATCGTATAAGGATTATACGTCCTATTTCCAACCTACTTACAAATAGTATGGTAGTGATTAAGTTTTCTCACATATTTTTTCTACAGTTCCTAGTCTACAGTACTATTTGAAGTAGATATAGTGTCACGCATGTACACTAAACATTCTGCTGCTCACAATGGAACACATAAATCTGTTAATTTCAAAGAAACATATTTAGTTGACAATATTTGGATCATTATCAATGTATATACCGCCCTGGCTTAAATATGCAAATCACTAAAAGGGCACTCTGATATCTTAGGTGGTAATATATATTAGCATATTTTGTATAAGTTAGCATCTCTAAAATCAAAACACTGGAACTCCAAAAGAAATATCATATTTATAGGAACGAACCTAGGAAATATGGATCCCATGGTTACATCTATACCTATACGAATTTGAACACGCAGATTTGGCATGTTTTTCTAGATCAAAGGGGCACATGAATCTAATGGGAAATAGAACTGCACGTGGCTTACCTGATATCATCACTACGGTCATGGATTTGAAAAGTTGAAATAAGAGGAGATTTAAAGATTTGGGAGGGAGGGGATTGGAGAGATTGAGTTGCAGCATCCATGGCCAGCGACCTACGGCGGAGAACAAAGAGGGAGAGTCGGTTGGGCGCGTGGCAGCGGTGTACCTCGGGGCGCGACGGAAGCTGCAGCTTCTCCTCGCCGGCCATGAATGGGAGCGCCACCGGCCGCCGTCGTCGTGTACCTGAATACTGAGACCACATCTCATGGATGGAGCCTCTAGGCCTAGGGCATGGAGAGCGGCAGAAGAGGAATAGTGTAGGAGGCAGAGGAGGAAGACGGGCCGATGGGCAGATAGGTTTTTTCTTTATTATAAAATAAGAGGCGGCCATGTGCAATAGTTAGCCCGGCGGGATTCATCTAATGGTTGTAGAATACATAACACGGGGTCCCACCAGATAAACGGCTCTTAATTTTTAATTAACGTGGTAATTTGCAGGGAGTCTCAAATTAGTATAGGTATAGATAAATAGATAGATAGATATAGATATAGATAGATATAGATAGATATAGATAGATAGATAGATATAGATGAGACATATCCCCAATCCAGTAACAACATCTTTTTTGCAATCTATCTTAGCATTAACAGTATTCAAGAAGGGTCTACCAAATATAATAGGACAAAAGTCATCTTGTGGGGAACGAAGAACAAGAAAATCAGCAGAATATTTAATTTTCCCACACAAGACTTCAACATCTCTAACAATCCCAACTGGTGAAATAGTATCTCTATTTGCAAGCTTAATTGTAACATCAATTTCTTCTATCTCGGTAGGTGCAATATCATGCATAATTTCTTTGTATAAGGAATGAGGTATTGCACTTGCACTAGCACCCATATCACATAAGCCGTGATAACAATGATCTTCTATTTTAACAGAAATAACAGGCATGCCTACAACAGGTCTATGTTTATTTTTAGTATCAGGTCTAGCAATTCTAGCAGCTTCATCGCAGAAGTAAATAACATGCCCATCAATATTATCCGCCAAGAGATCTTTAATCATAGCAATAATAGGTTCAACTTTAATTTGCTCAGGGGGTGTAGGTGTTTTAGGATTACTGTTAGGAACCACATTTGAAGCTTTAGCATGATCCTTTATTCTAACAGGGAAAGGTGGTTTCTCAATATAAGCAGTAGGAACAATAGGATCAACATTATAAGTGATAGTCTTTTCTTCAACTTTAATAGGTGCAACTACTTTTACTTCAATGAGGGGATTATATTTAAACCACTTCTCCTTAGGGAGATCAACATGAGTAGCAAAGGATTCACAGAAAGAAGCTACTATCTCAGAGTCAAGTCCACATTTAGTGCTAAATTCACGCAAAACATCGGTATCCATAAAAGATTTAACACAATCAAACTTAGGTGTTATACCTGACTCCTTACCTTCGTCGAGATCCCAATCTTCAGAGTTGTGTTTAATTCTTTCCAATAAATCCCATTTGAATTCAATAGTCTTCATCATAAAAGAGCCAGTACAAAAAGTATCAAGCATGGAGCGATTATTGAGAGAAAACCGAGCATAAATTTTTTGAATAATAATTTCTGTTGAGAGCTCATGATTGGGGTATGAATATAACATTGACTTAAGCCTCCCCCAAGCTTGAGTGATGCTTTCTCCTTCGCGAGGCAAAAAATTATATATATAATTACGATCACGATGAACAAGATGCATAGGATAAAACTTCTGATGAAATTCCAATTTCAATCGGTTGTAATTCCATGATCCCATATCATCACATAGCCTAAACCATGTCAATGCCTTTCCCTTAAAAGATAAAGGAAAGACCTTCTTCTTGATAACATCCTGGGGCATACCTGCAAGCTTAAATAATCCACAAACTTCATCCACATAGATTAGGTGTAAATCGGGATGTAATGTTCCATCACCTGTAAAAGGATTAGCTAGCAGTTTCTCTATCATACCCGAAGGAATTTCAAAGTAAACATTTTCAGTAGGTTCAGTTGGTTGAAGAGAAACTCTTTGCTCTACTGGTCGGGGTGAAGATACCCCGAACAAGCCCCTCAAAGGATTACTTTCCATAGTAACAAGTGATAGTAAATTTCAGCACACTATATAAATTTTTCCTTACCAAAGGCGCTTCAATCCCCGGCAACGGCGCCAGAAAAGAGTCTTGATGACCCACAAGTATAGGGGATCTATCGTAGTCCTTTCGATAAGTAAGAGTGTCGAACCCAACGAGGAGCAGAAGGAAATGACAATCGGTTTTCAGTAAGGTATTCTCTGCAAGCACTGAAATTATCGATAACAGATGGTTTTGTGATAAGGTAATTTGTAACGGGTAGCAAGTAACAAGAGTAAATAAAGTGCGGCAAGATTGCCCAATCCTTTTTGTACCAAAGGACAAGCCTGGACAAACTCTTATATAAAGGAAAGCGCTCCCGAGGACACATGGGAATTATCGTCAAGCTAGTTTTCATCACGCTCATATGATTCGCGTTCGTTACTTTGATAATTTGATATGTGGGTGGACCGGTGCTTGGGTACTGCCCTTCCTTGGACAAGCATCCCACTTATGATTAACCCCTATTGCAAGCATCCGCAACTACAAAAAGAAGTATTAAGGTAAACCTAACCATAGCATGAAACATATGGATCCAAATCAGCCCCTTACGAAGCAACGCATAAACTAGGGTTTAAGCTTCTGTCACTCTAGCAACCCATCATCTACTTATTACTTCCCAATGCCTTCCCCTAGGCCCAAATAATGGTGAAGTGTCATGTAGTTGAAGTTCACATAACACCACTAGAGGAAAGACAACATATATCTCATCAAAATATCGAACGAATACCAAATTCACATGACTACTTATAGCAAGACTTCTCCCATGTCCTCGGGAACAAACGTAACTACTCACAAATCATATTCATGTTCATAATCAGAGGGGTATTAATATGCATAAAGGATCTGAACATATGATCTTCCACCAAATAAACCAACTAGCATCAACTACAAGGAGTAATCAACACTACTAGCAACCCACAAGTACCAATCTGAGGGTTTGAGACAAAGATTGGATACAAGAGATGAACTAGGGTTTGAGAGGAGATGTTGCTGGTGAAGATGTTGATGGAGATTGACCCCCTCCCGATGAGAGGATCGATGGTGATGATTTCCCCCTCCCGGAGGGATGTTTCCCCGACAGAACAGCTCCGCTGGAGCCCTAGATTGGTTTCGCCAGGTTCCGCCTCGAGACGACAGTGCTTCGTCCCGATAGCTTCCTTCTGATTTTTTCTGGGACGAAAGACTTCATATAGCAGAAGATGAGCACCGGAAGCCTGCCAGGGGGCCCACGAGATAGGGGCACGCCCAGGGGGGTAGGGCGTGCCCTCCACCCTTGTGGCCAGGGTGTGGGCCCCATCTGGTTGATTCTTTCGCCAGTATTTTTTATTAATTCCAAAACGTGCCTCCGTGAAGTTTCGGGACTTTTGAAGTTGTGCAGAATAGGTCTCTAATATTTGCTCCTTTTCCAGCCCAGAATTCCAGCTGCCAGCATTCTCCCTCTTCATGTAAACCGTGTAAAATAAGAGAGAATAGGCATAAGTATTGTGACATAATGTGTAGTAACAGCCCATAATGCAATAAATAACGATATAAAAGCATGATGCAAAATGGACGTATCAGGGAGAGACATAACTAATGAGGTAGATCGATCGACACGTGGGGAAAAACGAGTTATAAGGACCTAGCTAGCTATATGTATAGCGGGAGATCGGTCGTGTACATCCATTTATTAGAGGCAAATAAGGCCCAACGAGATGGATAGACAGGGACAATGGAGCTAGGAGGTGGTGCGAGAGGCCGAGCTACTAGCTAGATAGGGGGAGGAGTGTGCGATTGTGAGATCGATGAAAAGAGGGGCGAGAGTTTACATGTGTGTGGGGCCATATGAGAGACACGAGGCATGGACACATAAAGGAGGAGATGGAAGGTGCGTGTGCATGTTGTAGGCAGACATCGCTGGAGAGGTTTATCGATCGGTGTGTGTCGGAAAGGAGTTGTGGAGACTGTGGGAGAACGACCTAAAGAAAAAAATGAATGTGCACGATGGATAGTGCTAAGGGAGGGGGAGGGCGAGGAGGGCGTGTGCATGCACGAGAGAAAGTTAGTGCGAGCTACAAAGGTTAGAGGATTGTGTGGGTGTAAGAGACTAACAAAGATGATAATTTGATATGAAAGTGGATTCATATATTTGAATAGGAGATCATAGTGTTATAACATATGCATGCATGAATATAGCGGTGATACGCGTGCTGTGGTTTTGCACATGTTATACCATAACGTGATAATGCATGGCGTTTGCAACTCACAGCTAAATGTCAAACAATCTAAACCATACTCCCTCCATTCCCTCCCTCCATTCCCTTATACAAGGCCACAAACTCATATTACAGGTACCAAGATAAAACTTAATGACTGCTTTTCAAGTCAACTTTTCTTTTCGTTAATCGGGATCATTAATACGCCATAAGCATGCAACGAATGAATGGGAAGGAAGTAGCTTAGTGTCATTATGACTACATGCATGTAAGTATTAAATAGTTGCTAGTACGAGGAAACATCATTAATTTTTGTCTCGATTATTGTTGGTGGCCTTGTATTGATGCAAAATGTATTTTTGATAGTGGCCTTGTATAAGGGAATGGAGGGAGTACTATACATCGAATAATCTCACATTTTATTTGAATTTGTGATAATGTGTGGCGTTTGCAGCTTACAACTAAATATTGAACAATCTAAACAATACTATATATTGAACAATCTCACATTTTATGTGAATTTGTGTTAATGTGTGGCGTTTGCAACTCACATCTAAATACTTGTAGGAGTAGGTGGCGGGGCACCATACATTATGTGATAAACACATTATATATATGAGACATGGTTTAGATTATGAAGATCTAGTTAGGGCTTGAAATGTACCGTGATTTGAAATCAACATAAAGTGGATTCAAAAAATCGAATTCGAGTTCATATAGTACACATAGTTCATATCTAACTCGACAGTAATCATGTGGTGTGCTGTGAAGATAATACACAAACGATGGTTTAAATTGACAATAATAATGATTGTAGATCTTATTAAAATAGAGAAACGAATTCAATTGGTTTGACTTCACAACAATCATTATTGTAGATCTTATTCAAATAGAGAAATGAATTCAAATTTAGTTCATATAGAAGTGGTAGTATATACGTTAGGAATGCACTAAAACGTTCATTTGAGTAGCAGGTTGCATGCATTATACACGTAGAGAAATATTTTAATTGAACATAACATGAATTCAAAGTTTTTAATGGCATTTGTAGTGCGAATTGATTTGGTATAGTACACGGGACTAGACTCTCTTGTGTGGTGCAGATTGATTTCTTTTTGTTTTTTCGTCGACGGAAGTGCGAATTGATTTGGTACAATACACGTTAGGCTTGTCCGAAAATTCAACCCGCGCCTTGTTACCCCAAAATATTTAAGATATATATTTGTCTCGTTGTGCTCCGAAAACTCCCTCCATCTCAACCCGCGCCTTGCTATCCCAAAATTACAGCGCGCGCGAAAACTCCCACCTCCTACGATATCCCGACACGCGAAATGCCCGTGATACCCCTGAACCGAAAAGAACCGCCTAGCACAAATCGGTGGGGGTACTTTCGTAACTTACCCCACATTTCGGACAAGCGCGTCCCTAAGATATGGTTCCCCACTCCCATCGCATCAGCCCACCCATTCGTACACCGAGGCCGCGAAAACCCGCGAAGCCCCACACCCTCCTCCGTCCGCCACCTAGCCGGAGCCTCTTCCCCGACAACATCGTCCACAGCCACACCTCGACGTCCCTCATCCACCGTACCGGATGAGGATCCATCGTCGATCTTGTCGTCCCGCCGGTTCAGCCAACTCGTCCTCCACCTCCAAGGAGCCGCCCCGACGTTCCCTTCGTCTTTCGCACCACCTCCATTCCCACACCGCCGTCTTCACCTACACCACCGGAAGAGCAGCATCATCACCGTTTCCTCGGATAAAGCTGAGGCCTAATCGGCGCCACCAAAGAGGTTGTACACTAATCGCCGCATTTTCTTCTTGATTCGATCTCATGGTGCTGCCGGCGCTCGGTCCTGAGCCGACATGGCGCGGCTCCATCCACGGCGGCAGCGCCGACCACTTCCTCCACATCGTCGCTCCCTCGGCGGCGACGTCCACATCAGTAGGGGCTGCTGCTGCTTTAGCTATCGCTCGCGCTGCTGCTCTGTTCTTGCTCTCGGTCCCCTGCCTGGTCTTCTCTTGTTATTGCTCTTGCTCTTGCTTGCGCTGCTGCTCTTGCTCTTGCTCTTGCTTGCGCTGCTGCTCTCGCTCTTGCTCTTGCTTGCGATGCTGCTCCGATTTGGCTATACTTCAGCGACTGAATCGACTTTTGGGTCAGTCGATTTTTAGGGGGTGGGGGCTCGCCGGAGTTAAGGAAGAACCAGCTGCAGTGGGGAGGGGCGCTCACCGGAGAGGTACCTCACTATCTATATTAGGGTTCAGGGTGGGAGCGGTGGTCGCCGGTGGTGGTGGGGCGGTGGGGTGGGGATTGCTGGAGAAAAAGCTCGGCAGGGGGGGCTAGAGGGATGTCCGGGGTGGCGGCGGACCGGCCGTGGGGAGTGGTTTCAGGGCGGGCTGGGCGGCGCACTGCTGGCCGTGGGCAGCGGGGGCGGCGGTTTGGCTGGTGGTGTCAGTCGACTGATGCTGCTACACGACCAGTTGTCCCAGCTCTCGCAAGCGCTGCTACTACTACTTTTCTGCTACTAGTGCGTTCAGTTTCGACAGTAAAATTCAGTTTCGACAGCAAAATTCAGTTTCGACAGTTAAATTCAGTTTCGACAGTTAAGTTCAGAGATGAGCGGCTGATCTATTTTACATCTAGCACTTTGTGGTTATGTATTTTACGCCATCTATTGGAGATGCTATTAGAATTCCACTCAGGTTAATGTTGTCTCTCTTGTCCTTCTTCAGCCTCGGCGTCGTACAACTCACCGGAGCTACTCCAACGACGAAACCCTCCATCACTGCTGAGCAGTACCCCGGGCTCCATCTCAAGATGCCTAAGATCTTCTTCCCCTCCTCCGACAGCCAAGTCAGCCGGATCATCCTCACCGACCAACCCAATCATGCTGAGATCGACATGGCTTCGCCAAAGAGGTTGTACACTTGTTGCATCTCTTTTTTACTCTACATGTTATATATATTGTCCACTGAGCACACGTAGTAACGTGAAATATGATTAGTTTCTCCTACTATATGACAAGCAGTGAGGTACCAGGCAACTTAGCTATCCGTGATGGACTCTCTTGAACGCCATCATTATTTATCTCTGCGCGTTTGAGCTGTGCATTTGTCAATGGGCCTGGGAGTTGAGCTAGTAGGGCAGTGGCCTGCCTACTAGAATCTCCAGTGCTTGAAAGGAAAAGTGAAGGAAAATATAGGAATTGGAAAGTTTCCTATGGTACTACTATTCATGCATTTGGTTCAAAGGAATGGAGCAAAGGAAACTGTAGGATTTGTTCCTTTAGTGTCTCCTTGAAAGAAAAACCATAGGAATTTTAATATCCACTTGTCCTCCTTTTCAAATTCCTATTCATGAAGCACAAGACTAAGAGATAGTAGCATAATAGCATTATAACCGTACATTTTCTTGTGATTTGACATAATCTCACCATGCTTCTTTGCATCCTGTGATCTTCGAATTCTTGTGAACCAAACACCCAGATTGGCAGAAATCCTATGTTTTTAAATTCTCTGTTTTGCACGTGCATTCCTATCCTATTACTGTGTATTTCCTATCCATGCGTTGTTAGAATCCTCCAATTCAAATGAGCCCTTACAGAATTACTTCTCTTACAGATAGTTGTCAAAGAAAACCTTGTGTGGTTTGTCCTGCTCCTGCTGCGCCGTCGTCCACCCCAGCTCAGCTGCTCCAATGACAGAAGGGTCCAGCACAGCAGGGATCCGGCCTCCAGACTGTCTTTCTCCGCCTCAGATCTTCTTCCCTGCCGCGGGCAGCCATAACAACTGCATTACCATCATCAACCGAGCAGATGACCTCGAGGACTACACGGGTCCGCAAGAGAGGTCGCACTCTTTCGTGTCTGCTTACGTTATGCATCGCTTAATATTACATGCTACTTTATCGTCCTGTTCACCGATTAGACTCTGAGTCAGCTCCAAACTAATGGTCAAACTTGAGTTTTTAAATGGTTGTGGGGTACATATCAGGGCCGCAATCAATAGTATCTATTTACTATCTGGTTAATCTCTGGTGTCTACTATGAGTTTCATGTTGCGTTGGAAACAAACAGTAAAGAAGCCAATATCTGTATTTTTAAGTGAAGCCATTATCTGCCTACTATCATTGGTTTTGGGTCTATCCATAGGTTGCTACCATCACTCTGGATTTCGGCATGCACTCCTTACATAATCTCACTATGTTTTATTCCTATGCATGTCAGTTATTGTACACAATGGAACTGAACATGTAGAGGAAAAGAGACGAGCCTTGCGTGGCAATAAAATTTCATGCAGACGTCACTCCATGGTAGGCGCAAAGGCAGCCCCTCTCCATCCATTTTGGATTGTAATCGAGCGGAAGATATCTGTTCTCAGGGGGATTCAGAAGGAGAAGACCGCTCCTATTTACCCCCTGAGGTCTTCGCTCTAACTTGGCATGCTGATGTTGGTTATATCATGCATATGGTGCCTTGCATTGCTTACTTTATACATCAAATATGTCATCTGCTTAGTTTAGACATGCTTTGTGTGAATGCCATCAGTTTAGTTTATTCATCGTTTATGTGAATTATGCAACGCCATCTTGTTTAGCCAGGCATCATATATGTGAATTTTGCAATGCCATCTTGCTTAGCCAGTCATCTTATATGTGAATTATATCAGGCCATCCTTTTTTTCGTTACGTATTACATTTGTCAACAATGTTAGTACATTCAACTACTCTTCGTGTGCATTAGCCATTTGACACGGTGATGGAAAATTCTAGAGTGAAAACAAGGTCTTCAGAGCAGACTATGCTATCTGATGAAGCGCATATCTCGCTGGTTACGGATAGCTCCTCAGAGGAGGATTCAGAGACAGATGACCAGTCCTATTCCCCCCCCCCCCGAGGTGTATGCTCTAACTTGGCAGGGTTATGTTGCTCATATCGTGCGTATGGTGTCTTGCACTTCTATTTCATTTGATTAGTTTAGAAATGCTTTGTGTGAATGCCACTTGTTTAGTGTCTAACTACCATATATGTGAATTATGCATTGCCATCTTGTTGCAAGACATTATATATGTGAATTAGCAATGATATCTTGTTGCAAAGGCATTATATATGTGAATTATGCAATGCCATGCTGTTTAGCCAATCATCATGTATGTGAATTATATCATGCTATCATTTTTTGTATTACGTGTTCCATTTGTCGACAACGTTTGTATATTCAACTACTCTTCCTGTGCATCAGCCATTTGAAGCGGTGATGGAAGTATCTGGAGTGAAAACAAGGTATTCAGAGCAGACAATGCTACCTGCTGAAGCAGACATCTTGCTGGTTACAGAGAGCTCCTCAGAGGAGTATTCAGAGACTGATGACCAGTCCTATTTCCCCCCTGAGGTCTATGCTTGACAGGGTTATATTACCCATGTCATGCATGTTGTCTTGCATTGCTTAATTTTTACATCATATATG
Organism: Triticum aestivum; assembly: GCF_018294505.1. NCBI lineage: Eukaryota > Viridiplantae > Streptophyta > Magnoliopsida > Poales > Poaceae > Triticum > Triticum aestivum. The sequence goes on from NC_057808.1 coordinate 279,462,888, forward strand.
GATTGCCATCTGCTTACTTGCTTACTATATAAATCATATATTTGAATTATATCATGCCATCATGTTTACATACACAGCATCTATCTGAATTATGGCATGGCAACCCATTTAATAAAGACATCATATAGTTATATCATCTCATCCTGTTGAGTGTTTACAGTCATCATATTTTGAATTATGTCATTCTATCCGTGAATTATATCATGCTATCATGTTTCCATAGGCGGCATGTATGTGAATTATGGCATGCCAACCTATTTAATAAACACATTATATAGTTATATCATGTCATCCTGTTTACATAGTCATCATATTTTGAACTATGTCTTTCCATCTTTTTTAGTTAGCCATCATAATGTGAAATTGTGTCATGCTATCCTGTTTAGTTAGCCATCATATATGTGAAAACGTGTCATGCTATCCTGTTTGGTTAGACAACATAAATGTGAATTATTTCATGCCCTCTTTTATTCCCCACTATCCATTGCTGTTGTAACTTGCTCTATGTTGATTTCAGTTTCAATTGAATAAACAGTTATGTTCTCATGTCATGCACATTACAAGTGTTGTTATTGCTCTATAGTTTCCCACACTTATATTCTATCTATTCTGCTTTGTCCTGAACAAATATTATTTGAATTGTGTCTCTATCTTGATTTGGCAACAAAAACTAGAATGATATAGACCATAAAGTGACCATGGTACATAGATATATGTTTGTTTCATGCTGTAATCCTGTCCACTTTACTACTGAACTGATTTACCAAAATGAGTTTCATATACAACATGGTAAACCTGTGATGTGTCTGCTTGTTTCTCTTTTAGAATGCGGACAAAATATTGGAGAACAGTACCCCGTTATGCAATGGTAAAGGAAGTAATGCAGATAAGGTTCAAGATAGTGAGACATCCATGTCGGTTTCCAAGAATGCTGATAAAAACTATCTTGACGATAGTGAGAGAACCCAAAAGTCATGTCTTGATGTAGTGTTCGAGTTACTGGCCACTACTGCTGGAAGCTCTTCGAACTCACTGCCTGAATCAGTTCGTCTTCTTGAGTCTCAACTTCAAGTTGAAAGACATCGATCAGATGTGCTGCGATAGGAAGCTGAAGGACTGAGGAAGTCCCTGCAGAATTCAGATGCATACTTTCTGGTGCAACAGCAAGCGCTGGAGGATTTAAGCGCCAAACAAGAGAAAGTTAATAACCTTGCTAAGCATCTTGCCAGCATTATGGGTACCCAGGATATTGTTTCTTGAGCTCTTCTGAAGTGGTTTCAGTTCTGGACTTGTTTTGCTGCGGCGTTTATTTGCACTGGTTGCCAACTTTGACAACCAGTGTATATGATATGCGGCTTTGTTCCCTATATTTGCACTGGTGGCGAACTTTGATGCCCAGTGGATGTAATATGTGTAATAGCTGTGGTAGCCTAGCGTAAGTTGCTTGCTTATTTATTTCCTTGTTGTCTTGTTTATTTGTTTGCTTGTAGTCAGTGTAGTTCTTTTTCCGCAGTTTGCTAGTGGCCGCAATAACCTATTTTTTAAAACTAGGCCACAATAACCATGGGCTACATATTTACTGTAGTTACCATGGGCCTCCTACGGGCCGTGGAAACAATGGGCCTTCTACGGGCCGTAGCATCAATGGGCCTTCTACGGGCTGTATGATCGATCGGCCAAACATGGGCCAATAACAGAGCGCATTATGGGCCGTAAACGGGCTAGATTTGGAATCATCCATTCATGGGCCGACCATAACGGGCCGTCGTTAATCGGCCGTATTTGATGACGCTATGAAAACGGCCCAACGGGTTAACGGGCCGATTGTAACCACGGGCTGAATTTGGCCCACAAGAAGAAAAGGCCAGTAACGGGCTGTAAGTAACCGAATGCTTGAAATAAGCCCAAGAATAAATGGGCCCTGAGAAGGCCGAAAGATAACACGGGTTGGAAACGGCCCAATGGAATAATGGGCCGTTAATGGGTATAAAGCGATGCACTGTTCATTATGGTCCAGATTCACCACGGGCCATTAATGGGCCAAGAGTTACAAATGGCCTCGTATGGGCCAAAAGACATCATGGGCCATACATGGGCCGGAAGTTACAACGGGCTGGAATCATATTGGGCGGCCCAGATGAAGCTACCGGGCTTAATTCCGATAGGCCGTAACGGGCTGTGAGTTAGCGGGCCGTAAATGGGCTATATACGAACAGGCCGTTAACAGGCTTTCCATGGGCCGGCCCGTTACCTTTTGACCTAGTCAAACGGGCCGGCCTTTTCACCGGAATGGGCCTCTATTGGCTCGTGCCACGTGTCGACCTATCATAGGCGCCTCTTGTCCAATGAATGGATGACATCTGTCCCAACGTTGAGCCAACACGTGTTTCCTCCGGCCAATGACAATTTTACATGTGGAAAATCCTCATTGGCCCGGGCTGTTAACGGGTTATCGGATCCAAAACCGGACCCGATAGCTTAACGGCAAACCGTTACGGTGGATGCCATGTGTTGGTCACCCTTGACGAAAGCACTTCTATGACGCGCGATTTATCGTCATGGAAGTGCACACTTCCATGATGATAATTTTGGTAATGTCATGGAACACTTCTATGACAACACATGTATGACTATCTTGATTCTGTCATAAAATCGTCATGGATGTACATGCATGACAGAAAACGTGACCTACTGTGACAAACACGTATCATCACAGAAGTGAATTTTTTTGTAGTGACACCTACAGATTCGTGTTCAGAATATGATCCTAATGACTATTCTGACCTCAAGGAGTCAAAGGCAGATGGCCTATCCTGTTCACCCTACAAGGTGCCTGTTCTAATTTGGCAAAGTTTTATTGGTTGCATGTAACTTGCGTAAGCTGTCTTACGTTTCTTCTGCTTCTTTGCACCGACATGTGCTTAGTTTACTCCTCATATAGGTGAAGTTGCCATGCCCACCCATTATCAATACACATTCCATTTTTCATCATACCATGTGTTTCCATTCAAATGCTGCTTTTGTGTATCAGACATCCAAAAGGAAGAGAGTGATTGCAGAACCTGAAGGAGTAGTAGCAAAGTCCTTGAAAAAGGTGGTGGTACCGCAGAAATCAGACATCACCCCATTTATATTGGCGATAGAACCAGCGCCACAAAACTTAGGATATCACAACTATGCTGCTCGCTGCTTTGCTCTTGTTAGTACCTTTTGTCTTGTATCGTTGTACTTACATTCATACCTGGTTGATTATGTGACATCAGCGTGCATGATAACCTGCATATCCACTTTTCTCTCCTAATTATCAGATCTATATTAATGCTTACATTAATGTAGAATAAACCCAATGCTTATGAAGAAGTTTAGCTCTACATTGTTCTTGTAAGTATGTGTTGTCCTTTATCACTGTACTTATACTGTCAGCTAGTTTTCTTAACTGTGAACAGTAGGGAAGGCTCCTACTGTGTGATAATGTCAGCTAGTTGTTCATGTACCATCACTTTGCAGCTTATTTTCTCTTGGCATCCATTTTTTACACATCTGATATATGTTTACTCTTATCGAAATGTTGAATAAAACCAATGCTACTGAAGATGTTTAGCTCTGCCTTACTCTTGCCAGTACCTTTTGGCTATATGTTGTACCTACATTTATAGCTAGTTGATTATGTAGCATCACTCTACATCTTAGCTTAAATAATCTCCATTTATTCCTATATTATCACTTCTATATTTACTCTTAACAAAATGTAGAATAAAGGAAATGCCTATGAAGAAGACTCTGTGGTAAACTGTGACGCCTCCGATTCAATCGTACACTAATCATGTACGCAAACGTGTATGATCAAGATCAGGGACTCACGGGAAGATATCACAACACAACTCTAAAAAGATAAATAGGTCATACAAGAATCATAATACAAGCCAGAGGCCTCGAGGGCTCGAATACAAGTGCTCGATCATAGACGAGTCAGCAGAAGCAACAATATCTGAGTACAGACATAAGTTAAACAAGTTTGCCTTAAGAAGGCTAGCACAAACTGGGATACAGATCGAACGAGGCGCAGGCCTCCTGCCTGGGATCCTCCTAAACTACTCCTAGTCGTTGTCGGCGGCCTGCACGTAGTAGTAGGCACCCTCGATGTAGTAGGAGTCGTCGTCGACGGTGGCGTCTAGCTCCTGGGCTCCAGCATCTGGTTGCGACAACCAAGAGGAAAGGAAATGGGGAAAAGAGAGAGAAAAGCAACCGTGAGTACTCATCCAAAGTACTCGCAAGAAAGGATCTACACTACATATGCATGGGTATATTTGTAAAGGGGCAATATCTGTGGACTGAACTGCAGAATGCCAGAATAAAAGGGGGATAGCTAGTCCGGTCGAAGACTACGCTTCTGGCAGCCTCCATCTTGCAGCATGTAGAAGAGAGTAGATGGTAAATTCACCAAGTAGCATCGCATAGCATAAACCTACCCGGCGATCCTCCCCTTGTCGCCCTGTGTGAGAGCGATCACCGGGTTATATCTGGCACTTGGAAGGGTGTATTTTATTAAGTATCTAGTTCTAGTTGTCATAAGGTCAAGGTACAACTCTGGGTCGTCCTGTTACCGAGGATCACGGCTATTCGAATAGATAAACTTCCCTGCAGGGGTGCACCACATTACCCAACACACTCGATCCCCTTTGGCCGGACACACTTTTCTGGGTCATGCCTGGCCTCGGAAGATCAACACGTCGCAACCCCACCTAGGCACAACAGAGAGGTCAGCACGCCAGTCTAAATCCTATGCGTGCAGGGGTCTGGGCCCATCGCCCATTGCACACCTGTACGTTGCGAACGCGGCCGGTGAGCAGACCTAGCAACCTCCATTACAAAGGAAGTTGCATTACGCGGTCCAACCCGGCACGCGCCGCTCAGTCACTGGCGTCATGAAGGCTTCGGCTGATACCACGATGTCGAGTGCCCATAATTGTTCCCGCGTAGTTGGTTAGTGCGTATAGGCCAGTGGCCAGACTCAGATCAAATACCAAGATCTCGTTAAGCATGTTAATTGATGTAACCACGAACGCCGACCAGGGCCAGGCCCACCTCTCACCTAGGTGGTCTCAACCTGCCCTGTCGCTCCGCCACAAAGTAACAGTCGGGGGCCGTCGGGAACCCAGGCCCACCACTACCGGGATGGAACCACATGTCCTTTCAGCCCCCACATCGAAATCACTTGCAGGTACTCTACGAGCTGACCCGACTTTAGTCACCACAATGTATCATATATAATAGTGTAGTATGTATATACCCGTGATCACCTCCCAAGTGATCACGGCCCGATAGTATAGCATGGCAGACAGACAAGAATGTTGGGCCACGGATGGAATACTAGCATCCTATTCTAAGCATTTAGGATTGCAGGTAAGGGTAACAACTGTAGCAACAATGTCAGGCTATGCAGCAGAATAGGATTAACCGAAAGCAGTAACATGCTACACTACTCTAATGCAAGCAGTAGAGAGAAGGAATAGGCGATATTTGGTGATCAAGGGGGGGGGGCTTGCCTGGTTGCTCTGGCAAGAAGGTGTCGTCAACACCGTAGTCGTACTGGGTAGCAGCGGCGTCGGTCTCGGTGTCTAGCGAGAGAAGAGGGGGAAGAAACAATAAATATAATGCAAACATATGCATGACGATGCATGACATGACAATGAGCGTTGTTAGGTGTGCCCTAACGCGGTAGTAGGTGATACCGGCGAAGGGGGGAAACATCCGGGAAAGTATTCCTGGTGTTTCGCGTTTTCGGACAAATGAACCGGAGGGGGAAAGTTGCGAGTTTGCTATGCTAGGGATGTGTGACGGACGAACGGCTGTGTATTCGGATTCGTCTCGTCGTTCTAAGCAACTTTCATGTACAAAGTTTTTCGATCCGAACTACGGTTATTTTTCTATGATTTTCCGAAGTTTTAACAGTTTTCTAGAATTTCTGAAGTTCTACCAAGTCTTAGAATTTGTTTATTGACTAGCCAATTTGTGAGGGCTATAATGGGTTATTCATAGCTCTAATGGGGATGATTCCTATAGACGATTTACTCTACTCCAAGAGTACTACCAATCCATGCCATCTGATGGCATGAACAGTGCACTTAGCTAGTCCAAATACAGCCCCAAACTAGCTTAGTTAGTAATCTGTTCTTCAGTTTTCTCTGTTAACAGAAGATGCACTTTTGTCATTTTTGTAGAAATTAATCCATTCACCTAATGGACTTGTTTCAGTGAGATGAAATGGAGTTGGTCAAGTGTACAAACTATTCCCATCATTTTTATTTATTTTCGAAGTGATTTGCTATCGGTTTTGTTGATGCAAAAAGGGCTAGTCAGTAAGCAACAGCAGTACAAAGCTAGCTACTGCTACAGTAACTGAATGTTACTGTAGCAGCGCTGCACTAGTAGCAGCAGGCAGCGAGCAGATGCAGCAGGCGGCAGCTAACAGGCACGGCGGGCGAGCGGCTGGCTGAGGCAAGGCCAGGGGAAGGTGGGCGTGGCGCGGGGCGCTTGCGCGAGCTGCGGGCGTGCGCATGGTGAGCGTGTCCAGGGAGCGTAGAGGGCGCGAGCAGGGGCGCGGCGACCGCGAGCTCGACAGGAGCTCGGGCACGGTCAGGCGACGGCCTCGGCGAGCTCGAGTCCGAGCGTACCGGGCACGGCAAGATGCGCTGGAGGTGGCGTTGGCTAGCTAGGAGCTCGGGGAGTTCGACGCACGGCACATGTGCGAGCTTAGCGTGCAGTGGCTGCGGCGGCGGCGCGGCCAACGACGGCGAGCTTCGGCAAAAATGGCGGCAGGCCTATAGGACGCGCGTGAGAGTAGAGAGAGGGGGAAGACGAGCGGTGCTCATCGGGTGAGCACACGGAGGCTCGTTGGTGGCCGGGAGCAGTAGATGGCGCCGAGAACGTCGACAAACGCCGGCGATAGCACGGGAGGGGATCGGCTCGATCCGGCGATGTGGTGCTCCCCAGATCACTCCAAAGGGCGGAGCCGACGTAGACGACGACAGTGGTCCTCCGGGACGTCTCCGTGAGGCGCGGGGTGAATGGAGACCGCGGGATCGATGGTGCCGTCGCGTTCGGAAGAGAGTGACAGGGAGTGAGGGAGGGAGTAGTTGGTGCTAGGGTTAGGAGGGGAAGGAGGGAGGGGGCCTGGCGATGTTAAGTAGGGCGAGGGGGCGCGGATGTGCGCCACGACGCCATGGTGTCCGTGGATGTGCTCCACGATGCCCCTGCTACAGGTTGAAGGAGGGAGAGATGGGCTGACCTGGGTAAGTTGCTAGATGGGCCAAAAGTGCCCAGTAGCTTAGGTCTTTTGGTTTGTTCTATTGTTTTTTTGTTCTTTTACTTTTGTTCTTGTTTTTCTTTTAGTTGCCATTTATTTTAGTTCTAGTAAAATATAAACTTACCATCTAAATTAGTATTTCAACCTATTCCACAGTCACGAAAAGTCTAGGCCCCAAATAACTTCATTTCACATTTTATTAATTATAAAAGGTATTTAAATAATTGTTGTTGCTACTGTTTTAATCATTTTAGAGTATTTCAGAATTTTGTAAAAGTGTGGTTTCTTCACCATCAATTAGTATGGATTAATTGACACAAACCGAACATTTTAGTTTTAATGTTTCAAAACTTTCACCGATCGACTTTATTTTGAAGTTTAATTCCGAACCGGTTTTGAACTAACGTGAGGTTAACAACAGTAAGCGAGGTGACGTGGCATCATTAATAGAGGTTCACTATAGCTTAATTATTCGGGCGTCACAATTCTCCTCCACTACAAGAAATCTCGCGTCCCGAGATTTAAGAGGTAGAGTAAGGGGGAAAGGCCTGGTTACGAAATTTTAACGAATCTTGTCGGTCTTGGTTGCTCTTCTCGAAGAGGTCGATCCATAGCGTTGATTTCTTCATACCTATGCATCAATGCATCATGATGAAGTTGTCGTCCTTTCTTCGGGAACTCCATCGTACTTACGAAAGAATAAGGGGGGTATTCTGGGAGAACGGGCCTCTGCAAGGTTGTCTAGCTTGTAGATAACATCGGGGAAGGTGGTGGAAAGTAACTCTCAAATTGAAACTTAATAAAATATCGAGAGCAAACTAAGGAGGTATCATGGGAAGTTTCGAGCGTGCAAGCAATCGTTCGATGCCTGAAACAGGGCGTGAAAGGGGTTCAAAGTAATGGGAATAAGTATTGTGTCTGATACCAGAATTGATGATCTCTCGGAAGGTGGCTCGTGAATTACATACGAGGCCAAGTGCGAGGAACAACCTTAAGAACAGGGGGTGTATAGGAGAGTCAGGTTTCGATCCTGTGGAACTGTGGGTTATGGGCCCACCATGTGGGTTAAAAGTAGGAAGGCGGTGATGTCTTGCACGATCATGCAAGCAAGGCATGTCAGAGGATAGCCGGTCAGTTATGTCGGCAACAACATCAGTACCAAGGGCGAGGGACGATGAGAACCATTCTCCTGCTCGTTGAAACGCGGCGGACCAATAGGCAAAGTTCTTGTCCATCGGTGGTTACCGGAATGTCATCAACAATAGTAACAGGGTCTTGCCGACATAATTGTACACCGAGGTGTTTACATAAGCAGGAGAATATTACTGCTTAGATCACATAGATCACAAGAAACGTTAAACCAACCAATGGAAAGGAAAATATGATTATCAAATTAAACATAACAATGGAAAGGAAAATGTGTTTAAACACATATTTCAAGGGTATATCCTTCCCAAGGACAAGCAGAGCATGATATCCATGACAGGATATAATGTAGAAAACTCTTTAGGCAGGGAAGAGAATTTTCATGACATTAGCCATATAGCGGTGTTTGGATAATTGAGCAGGAAACATTTAGCATTGGGCTTCAAATGTTCTTGTTGAAAATCGGAGTACCATAGACATGCTTCGAGATAGCATTGACATGGTCATCAGGTGAAGATCAGACTTTGGAAACACAAAGGATCCATCAGGAATAACTTGTAGAATAAGTCTTACAATTTCCTCATGGAAGAATTGATAGCCTTGCTAACAAGGAAACTATAACAATAGGTCCTCCGGCCAGGTGTACTAGGCATGACACCACCTTACCGGGTCATATAAATGCCAATGTTATAACTCTTGAAAATATGTTCCAACCATCATATCTGACCGAGATTCAGATCTGATTGGTGTCAGGATAACTCAGACTCAGGATGCCTGAGAAGAAAGGTGCAACACAGATTGACGAGATGACATTGTAAGATTCTCGAGAAAAGAACTATGGAAGCGAGTTCCAAAACAAGAGTTCATCATTAAACCAAGGAGAGGATGAGGAGGTGGCTGATGGACTCAGCGACCATTCATTGAGATTTCCGAAAAGATGGATTTCCACAATTATGAGAACAAGGAGATAACATTAGTCAGATCAAGTGATATAATAAGGTATGCTCGAGGAAAACATACACAATTAAACATTGGTTGAAAGGTGCACCCGAAATATGGGCTTAGATAGCATGGTCAATGTTAGAATGGTGATTCGATAACCAATGGTCTAAGAATGAAATATCGACCAATAACTTCATAGCAATAGGGTTGCTAGAAGTTTTGAATTCGCACATCATAGTTCAATTGTCGGTTTTCCGGTTAGAAACAACACGTGGACCAAGAGATGAATGTAGATGGCAAGAAGTATCACTATACCAAGAATTCTTAAGAGGTGGAGCAATCCTCACAATATTCTTGATACAGAAGACAATAGTACTACAAGGTAGAACATAACCTAAGCCAGATAGCAAGGAAATCAAGGTACAACACAAAACATGAACAAGTTTGTGTTGGGGGTAGGCAAGAATGTTGTCGATGATAACACAAATCATCGAGGGGCAAGGATGGTATTTCTCATCACGGATTCGATTGATATCCTATAAGAGCTTGGAATGTTGATGATGATCACGACACAATTGTCGAGAGATTTCATGAAGATGTAATCGATCGGCGATGACATCAAGTCAAAGGAATGATGACGCGAAAGGTTATTGGAACCACTAGGACGACGCAAACTCAAAATCAAGCTTCATGTTCAAGGCGAAATGATATGATGAGCAAAGTCGACGTAAGCTTATCCCATCGTCGAAAACTTTGCTCCGGGAAGAAGGAACATATAGCACAGTTAAAAATTTAGCACGATAATGATATAATCGATCAGGCTAGGAATGACTTGAAGGATTATTAAACTTCCCAACAACAAAGTACTAGGAGTACTGAATCACAGTGTTGATTCGATTCACTATGCGGTGTTCTCGATTGATGACAACCCAGAACCTGTGGAGTGACTATGACAGGAAAAGGGTACTACTTCAACAAAAGTTCAAAAGAGATAGGGTTATAGCATGATATCCTCGAGATACCAAGGGGTAAACTCGAAAGTAGGACAGAACAAAGGTTGGATAGGGGTATTGATCTGCAGAATACAAGTACCTTAACTTGCCCGAGGAAAAGAATCAAGGAATATCAATATGGCCGGAACCGTGATTGCAAAAGACCCTATCCCAGATATAAGATGAACTTATACCAAGGGAATAATTAATTTTAAGAGAAGCTTCCATGAAAAGATCAGCCTCGTGTCCATGGGCATGAACGCAAAGTTCAAGGTCGACTCCCACTTCTCCAATGCATAACCATTCATTCACTGCTCTATTAAAAATCATTTGGGTGTGAAAACCTAACTGGTGAATTACCAGAGGAGTATGACCCGTGAAAACTTTTGGGTTCACACAGATTAAGGAAGGCATAGGTTCAACCCATCGGGGCATCTTAGAAGCATATACCACAAGCTTCAAGAGTAAATATCACCAGCTCGAAAGCAAAGCATGGTTAGCCAAATAAGAGAATAAGATTTACCAATGGCATTATGTATCAGGGAAAGAACTTCTCGAGGTTTTGTATACGAAGGACACCGTCGGATAATAATCCAACAACGAATATGGCGATCCACAACGCAGCTTATGTGAGTATCGATACCCAATCAGAGGAAGAAAGAGTGCAAATACATCAGTTTATAGAACATCTGAATAATTCAACGATTAACTAACAAAGGAATTATGATTTTCAAATCAAGGAATCAGGAGCAAACACTCTGATCAAGGATGGATAAGTTGAGTAGGCTTAGGGGTACAATCGATGACAATTTGATTGGTCGAGATCCAGCCCATGTTTAAAATGACGTCTGAGCCAGAAGGATGAATTCTAGGATCTAATTGAGGATTGCGAGCGTTCGCTACATATTGAATCAACAGACTCAAAATGATAATGACAAGGGATGCCAATAAGATTACGAGACTTATGGGATTAACCATAATGCAAACAAGCAAGAATTTCAAGAGCAATAGGTTGCTCAGGATTTTCGAAAGATCGAATGGTATTTCGAAGACTATTGTGAAATACATGAATCAACTGGGAATGGACGGATACTCGATAAGGACGAGAAATTACCCGTAGGGGTGTTCAGGTGGCAAAGAACTACAGGGCAGTAGGCACAAAGTATTCTCGGAATAATAGAGAGAATTTCGGGGCTATCTTGTAATAACAAGATCAACTGGGAATAAAAGTAAGGACGGCAGGAGTATGTATTTATCCATAGGGATATTTCGGTGGTAGGGAACTGCAAAAGCGGCGGGCACAAAGTCTCCAGAGAACATCGAAGAGTATCTTTGGAATCTTCTGGTGCACCAAGCAATCATCTGGAGTGAGGGCTCTCCGGGAGGAAGTAATTACGAGAACCTAGAGTCAGAGTTAGTAAATTCATTTTAACCCGAATAGAAGAGAGTTCAGAGTCCCAGAGTAAGGATCGAGGAGTAAAAGATCCTAATACCACCCAAATGGCGACATGGGCCCGTAAAACACACAGCCATGTTAGTAAAAGTTTTGCAATGTCTAGACTCGGCTTCGGCCAAGGAGTGTGGAAGGGGGATTCCTACAGGCAGTCGGCTTTGATACCAACTTGTGACGCCCCTGATTCAATCATACACTAATCATGTACGCAAACGTGTACGATCAAGATCAGGGGCTCACGGGAAGATATCACAACACAACTCTAAAAACATAAATAGGTCATACAAGCATCATAATACAAGCCAGGGGCCTCGAGGGCTCGAATACAAGTGCTCGATCATAGACGAGTCAGCAGAAGCAACAATATCTGAGTACAGACATAAGTTAAACAAGTTTGCCTTAAGAAGGCTAGCACAAACTGGGATACAGATCGAAAGAGGCGCAGACCTCCTGCCTGGGATCCTCCTAAACTACTCCTGGTCGGCGGCCTGCACGTAGTAGTAGGCACCCTCGATGTAGTAGGAGTCATCGTCGACGGTGGCGTCTGGCTCCTGGGCTCCAGCAACTGGTTGCGACAACCGAGAGGAAAGGAAATGGGGAAAAGAGGGAGAAAAGCAACTGTGAGTACTCATCCAAAGTACTCGCAAGCAAGGATCTACACTACATATGCATGGGTATCTGTGTAGAGGGGCAATATCTGTGGATTGAACTGCAGAATGCCAGAATAAGAGGGGGATAGCTAGTCCTGTCGAAGACTACGCTTCTGGCAGCCTCCATCTTGCAGCATGTAGAAGAGAGTAGATGGTAAAGTCACCAAGTAGAATCGCATAGCATAAACCTACCCGGCGATCCTCCCCTTGTCGCCCTGTGTGAGAGCGATCACCGGGTTATATCTGGCACTTGGAAGGGTTTATTTTATTAAGTATCCAGTTCTAGTTGTCATAAGGTCAAGGTACAACTCCGGGTCGTCCTGTTACCGAGGATCATGGCTATTCGAATAGATAAACTTCCCTGCAGGGGTGCACCACATTACCCAACACGCTCGATCCCCTTTGGCCGGACACACTTTCCTGGGTCATGCCCGGCCTCGGAAAATCAATACGGCGCAGCCCCACCTAGGCACAACAGAGAGGTGAGCACGCCGGTGTAAATCCTATGCGCGCAGAGGTCTGGGCCCATCTCCCATTGCACACCTGCACGTTGCGAACGCGGTCGGTGAGCAGACCTAGCAACCTCCATTACAAAGGAAGTAGCGTTACGCGGTCCAACCCGGCGCGCGCGCTCAGTCGCTGACATCAAGAAGGCTTCGGCTGATACCACGACGTCGAGTGCCCATAACTGTTCCCGCGTAGTTGGTTAGTGCGTACAGGCCAGTGGCCAGACTCAGATCAAATACCAGGATCTCGTTAAGCGTGTTAATTGATGTAACCGCGAACGCCGACCAGGGCCAGGCCCACCTCTCACCTAGGTGGTCTCAACTTGCCCTGTCGCTCCGCCACAAAGTAACAGTCGGGGGCCGTCGGGAACCCAGGCCCACCACTACCGGGATGGAACCACCTGTCCTTTCAGCCCCCACATCGAAATCACTTGCGGGTACTCTACGAGCCGACCCGACTTTAGTCACCACAATGAATCATATATAATAGTGTAGTATGTATATACCCGTGATCACCTCCCGAGTGATCACGACCCGATAGTATAGCATGGCAGACAGACAAGAATGTTGGGCCACTAATGGAATACTAGCATCTTATTCTAAGCATTTAGGATTGCAGGTAAGGGTAACAACTGTAGCAACAATGTCAGGCTATGCAGCAGAATAGGATTAACCAAAAGCAGTAGCATGGTACACTACTCTAATGCAAGCAGTAGAGAGAAGGAATAGGCGATATCTGGTGATCAAGGGGGGGCTTGCCTGGTTGCTCTGGCAAGGAGGGGTCGTCAACACCGTAGTCATACTGGGTAGCAGCGACGTCGGTCTCGGTGTCTAGCGAGAGAAGAGGGGGAAGAAACAATAAATATAATGCAAACATATGCATGACGATGCATGACATGACAATGAGTGTTGCTAGGTGTGCTCTAACGCGGTAGTAGGTGATACGGGCGAAGGGGGGAAACATCCGGGAAAGTATTACAGGTGTTTCGCGTTTTCGGACAGATGAACCGGAGGGGGAAAGTTGCGAGTTTGCTATGCTAGGGATGTGTGACAGACGAACAGGTTGTGTCTTCGGATTCGTCTCGTCGTTCTAAGCAACTTTCATGTACAAAGTTTTTCGATCCGAACTACGGTTATTTTTCTACGATTTTCCGAAGTTTTAACAGTTTTCTAGAATTTCTGAAGTTCTACCAAGTCTTAGAATTTGTTTATTGACTAGCCAATTTGTGAGGGCTATAATGGGTTATTCATAGCTCTAATGGGGATGATTCCTATAGACGATTTACTCTACTCCAAGAGTACTACCAATCCATGCCATCTGATGGCATGAACAGTGCACTTAGCTAGTCCAAATACAGCCCCAAACTAGCTTAGTTAGTAATCTGTTCTTCAGTTTTCTCTGTTAACAGAAGATGCACTTTTGTCATTTTTGTAGAAATTAATCCATTCACCTAATGGACTTGTTCCAGTGAGATGAAATGGAGTTGGTCAAGTGTACAAACTATTCCCATCATTTTTATTTATTTTCGAAGTGATTTGCTATCGGTTTTGTTGATGCAAAAAGGGCTAGTCAGTAAGCAGCAGCAGTACAAAGCTAGCTACTGCTACAGTAACTGAATGTTACTGTAGCAGCGCTGCACTAGTAGCAGCAGGCAACAGCTCACAGGCACGGCGAGCGAGTGGCTGACCGAGGCAAGGCTAGGGGAAGGTGGGCGCGGCGCGGGGCGCTTGCGGGAGCTGCGGGCGTGCGCGTGGTGAGCGTGTCCAGGGGGCGTAGAGAGCGCGAGCAGGGGCACGGCGACCACGAGCTCGACAGGAGCTCGGGCACGGTCGGGCGACGGCCTCGGCGAGCTCGAGTCCGAGCGTACCGGGCACGGCAAGATGCGCTGGAGGTGGCGTTGGCTAGCTAGGAGCTCGGGGAGTTCGACGCGCGGCACATGCGCGAGCTTAGCGTGCAGTGGCTGCGGCGGCGACCTTCGGCAAAAATGGCGGCAGGCCTAGAGGACACGCATGAGAGTAGAGAGAGGGGGAAGACGAGCCGTGCTCACCGGGTGAGCACACGGAGCTCGCTGGTGGCCGGGAGCAGCAGATGGCGCCGAGAACGTCGACAAACGCCGGCGACAGCACGGGAGGGGATTGTCTCGATCCGGCGATGTGGTGCTCCCCAGATCACTCCGAAGGGCGGAGCCGACGTAGACAACGACAGTGGTCCTCCGGGAGGCGCGGGGTGAATGGAGACCGCGGGTTCGACGGCGCCGCGGCGTTCGGAAGAGAGTGACAGGGAGTGAGGGAGGGAGTAGTTGGTGCTAGGGTTAGGAGGGGAAGGAGGGAAGGGGCCTGGCGATGTTAAGTAGGGCGAGGGGGGGCGCGGATGTGCGCCACGACGCCATGGTGTCCATGGATGTGCTCCACGATGCCCCTGCTACAGGTTGAAGGAGGGAGAGATGGGCTGACCTGGGTAAGTTGCTAGATGGGCCAAAAGTGCCAAGTAGCTTAGGTCTTTTGTTTTATTCTATTGTTTTTTTGTTTTTTTACTTTTGTTCTTTTTTTTCTTTTAGTTGCCATTTATTTTAGTTCTAGTAAAATATAAACTTACCATCTAAATTAGTATTTCAACCTATTCCACAGTCACAAAAATTCTAGGCCCCAAATAACTTCATTTCACATTTTATTAATTATAAAAGGTATTTAAATAATTGTTGTTGCTACTGTTTTAATCATTTTAGAGTATTTCAGAATTTATAAAAGTGTGGTTTCTTCACCATCAATTAGTATGTATTAATTGACACAAACCGAACATTTTAGTTTTAATGTTTCAAAACTTTCACCGATCGACTTTATTTTGAAGTTTAGTTCCGAACCGGTTTTGAACTAACGTGAGGTTAACAACAGTAAGCGAGGTGACGTGGCATCATTAACAGAGGTTCACTATAGCTTAATTATCCGAGCGTCACATAAACTTCTTTAATTGCCCGCCCATCAACATGGAAAAGGGCTTTATAGAGCCGGTCTTCATTACTAACATATGTTTGTCCTTCTTGAGCCTTCAAACTTTGTTGTGTATACTTGGATAGCAATGGCCGCAACTGCTGTTTATTTTTGTCGTTTGCATCAAATTGCATGTTTAAAGTTTATTATGAAGTTCATAAACATAAGTTTCTCCTTCTCAATTTCAGTTTTTAGTTGTACAACCTAGTTCCTTATTCATACCATGTAAATTAAACTAAACATAGCAAGTGATCTTCCTTAGCATTGCATGTATGCTTATTGATCTGTAATCCAGTGGTGTGGTCAAACTACCAACTCCAGGACAATGTCATATCCTGCTATGTCTTAACTATGAACAGTGCATATTATGTTCATGTTATTTAAATCGTGTCTCTTTATTTACCAATCTGAAATGGGATAAATTGACAGTACACTCACCATCGATGCTTATACATTCTTTAGCACGATATGTATGCTTGTGTTCTTGATCTGTAATCCGGTGGTGTGGTGAAGCTGACCACTCCTACACAATGCCATTTCATGCCATGTCTTAACTGTGAACATTTTTTATTCTATTGTAATCCAGGTCTCTTTATTTGCCACTAAGAAATGGGATGAATCGACAACACTATTGCTTATATGTGCAAAGCATGTTATCTGTCTGCCTTTTTCTCTTTTAGGGTGATATCACTGACGCCAAGAACTACCATTGATGCTATGCAGCTAGAGTTGGATATAAAAGTCAAACAAGTGCAGTCATCAGCTCACTCAGCTGCTTGCACCGTAGCTCCCAAGCAGGGCTAACCTTTCTTGAACTGTGTTGAAGTGCTATCGGTTCTGTATATTATTTTAGGCGGCGTGTTTATTTGCACTGGTGGTGACCTTTGATGCCCAGTGTATGTAATCTGCTGTCTGGTTGCGCTTTATTATCGCTGGCGGTGAACTTTTATTCCCTGTGCACGTAATATGCAGTAATTTCTTTGTTGTATAGTCTAGGTATATTCTTCGTCATGATGCTGTAATTTAATTTCTATATATGCTATCGTCGCTCCTTGAAAAGGTCGTAAGCTTTGACGGAGCGCAATGGGCCTAAATGTTTGGTTTATTATATATATAAATTATAGTACTAAAACTAGTCGGCCTGCCAATCGCTATAAATGGGCCAAAACATGGGCCTATAATCATGTCCGACCAATAGCAGGCCTAGACGTAAACTCACCAACTATTAGTTTTGGGCCTTTAACAGGACGAGTAAACTAGTTGCCTAAGTTGGGCCAGAAAATAGAATGGGCTTTTAATAGTTCAAAAAGTAGATTGGGTCTGAACAGTGTTAGAGGCCCATGATTGGCTCAACCACAAGACGGGCCGTTAACAGGCCAAAATATTTGTCGGGACACAGTTGGTCGAATAACATAATGGTTCGTAAGCAGGCCGGATGCAAAGCGGGCCAACATTAGGCCCAGTTATCTCACAGGCCTTTAATGGGCCAATAGTCAGGTTGGGCTAAAATATATCCATGAAGACTACGGGCCTTTAAGAGGCCAAAAGTCACTTCGGCCCGGAAATAGACCCACATGCAGCATAGGCCGTTAAATGGCCGAAAGTGAAATCGGGCCGACAACGGCTCATATGTACCAATGGCCATTAACAGGCTGAAAGTAATATCGAGTTGAACTACTACATGGGCCTTTAAGAGGTCGTACTTCAAATGTGCCTGTTAACGGGCCAGATCATATATGGGCCATAATTTGGCCCAAGAATATCAGACAGTTAACGGGACGAATCCTATATGGGCCATCATTTGGCCCAAAACATGGCAGACTGTTAACGGGCCGGATCTGATGTGGGCTGTCATTTGGCCCAAAACATGACAGACATCTAACAAGCCGAATCTTATGTGGGCCGTAATTGGGCCCAAACCATGGCAGGCTGTTAACGGGCCAGCCCAGTAGAGTATGACAAAATATTGTGGGCCCTTGGCTGGGCCAGCCTTTTTATCTTAAATGGGCTACTGTTGGGCCCTGCCACGTGTCGAGGTAACATAGGCGCGTTCCCTCCAATGTACGGATGACATCTGTCCCAATGCTAAGCCGACACGTGGATCCTCCGGCGAATGAGAATTTTACACGTGGAAATTCCCCATTGGTTCGGGCTGTTAACGGGTTATCGGATTCAAACCGGAACCTGATAGCTTAACGGCGACCCGTTACGGTGGATGGCACATGTCGGTTACCCTCGACGAAAACACTTCCATGATGCGCCATTTATCGTCATGGAAGTGGACACTTCCGTGGTGATAATTTTGGTATTGTCATGGAACACTTCTACGACAGCACATGTATGACTATCTTGATTCTTTCACAAAATCGTCATGGATGTACATGCATGACAGAAAACGTGACCTACTGTGACAAACACGTATCATCACAGAAGTGTTTTTTTGTAGTGTTGGTCCAGGTTTAGTGGAGCGGTCCGGGGCAACTGGGGTGTGACCGGCCCACCAGGCGTGCCTGTGCCGACTCCTGGGGTAGGTGCATCCGACGGCGTGTTGAACAAACGAGTGGGCTCGAAGCCGAGTGGCAACTGGCTCGTGTGCCTCCTCTGATGGACCGCGTCTAAGGTGTTCTGACGAAAACTCAGGTGCAAGGCCTCTGCCCTCAAGCGCTTGGCTTCGTTATGGATGTAAGCTTGCACCTCCACCATACGAGTGTTCTCAGTGTTGATATCTTCCTGAACCTTAGCCATCTGCTCACAAAGTTTCATCACCTCCGCGTTGCATTCCGCCAGGTTTTCCGCAGTCACCGGGTTTTCCAGGAGCGTTCCTAGAGCATCCATTAGTTTCGCCAAATCTTGAGCTGGCATTTTATTTGAGCTGGTCGCGTGTAGAGCCAACGCGGAAGTATCGGCCCTGCTACGGTACCTGCCGCCGTGGAATTTTGAGCCGGTGCAGTTCTTGCCATATAGACGACTGTCCAATGCGGCGGCTCTAAAGCATCTGGACCAATCTCATCATCGGAGTAGCTCCCAAGTTTGCCATCGAAGAGTGGGAGGATCGACTCAGTGTCACCAACTGAGGACAAACGAGGGTGTCCCCGCCAGACGCGGAGTTACCCCACAAGATCGACCCCCTGTGTGAAGCCGACGAAGACATGGTTCCGGCAGGCTTGAGCCCGGCCAGGGCTGGCTCGACGAGCCGGCTCGACGATGTCGGGGCAGATGTCCGACTTGGGGCCTGATTCGCCAATTATGCCGATGAAGACGTGGATCTTGCCGAAGGGACCCGGTACCCGTACTCGATTGAGTCGGCCTCGGGCCCCCAGTCTGAATCGTCGATGTAGAGCTTACCACGACGACTCTTCATCATCCGGCCAATCGCATATCCCTCGATCCTTGGGAGAGATCCCTCCAAGAACTCAACATCACCGTGTGCGAGCCCCATGGTGTGTGCCAACTATCATGGTTTTGTCACGGCAGATGTCCTCGTGAAAGGACTAAGTCTGGAGGCCATCGCAACTAGGTGGTCGCTTGAGAGGGGTTGATCGGGAACGAAGGACACACAAGTTTACCCAAGTTCGGCCCCTCACGATGGAGGTAAAGACCTACTTCCTACTTGATTGATATTGCTAGAAATCTCGATTACAAGGATGCGGATTCGCTAGCCTAGCTCTCGATTGCTTGTAACTTAACCTTTTCGGCCCAGGGGCTCCCCTTTATATAATAGGCCGAGTCCCTTGGCTTACAACAATCCCCGGGCCGTACTACAACCCGTGCCATACTCTGTTTCCTACTTGTCTTGTCCTCCAAACAAGGACAATCTTCAATCATGGGCCTTCAATGAGCTGGCCCGCCAGGCGCCTCCTCGAGCCGGCCTTTACCTAATCTTCTAAGTTTCTGCCAAATGATGATCCGCCGGGTTGAAGTGACCCACGAGCCGGCATGCTCTGGGCCGGGTCATTTCTTCCGCCGGGTCATAGCACTGGGAAATATCCCCAACAATCGTGGAGGATGAGCGTGGTGATAGCATCTACGACCAAGGTTCTGATTTCCAGGGTGAAAATGTTGAGCCTGATCAGCCACCTCCTGCAACCTTTGAACAGTTTGTCCATTTTCATTGTGAAATACGTCATTGGCATACTCATGTCCAGCTCTAGGATGACTTGGTTGAGCACATGTGGACTCACATTGGCAACCAGTAGATCTATCGGTTGCCTCTCTTTTCATGCAAACAAAATTTGATTGGGTTGTAAGAGTATTTGATATTGTTTTTATTTTGATTGAGTTGTAAGACTATTTCAGATGTGGAACTATTTGCTATGTTTGATTTGAACTAATTGCTACGCTTTCATTTTAGTATGCTTGTTGATCTCGAATGGACGAGATGCGACCGAAATGCGGTCGTGCGTTGGGCGCACGGCCGGTGTTCATTTTGTCCGCTTTTCGTCCGGTTGGGGGTGGCAATGGGGCCCGTCCGTCCGAATTTGATGATGCGTCGGCCTTGCGCCCAATGCGCATCCACATCTCGTCCGTTGTGCATGCAAATATGGAAAGAACAAAGGAAGTAGCTAAAGTTCACGCCAGCGGCCGCGCTCACGCCAGTTCATGCCGGCCGGCAACAAAGCCCGCGGCCTACAGAATGGTCACCCAAGTTTCACACCGGCAACAAAGCCAGCGGCCGACACAAGAGCCATCATTCAAAATGGACAAGTTTTTGGGGCCGGCAACAAAGCTAGCAGCCAGCACGCTAGCCAGCCTTCAAAATGAACGGCCATCGCAGTTGACGTCTCACCTAGTTCAAGCCGTCGCGGGCGAACATCTCGTTCTGTCAGTTCGCAAACCAAGCCTTCCTCTTCGGTGACATGTTATTCTTGTCGACGCTCATGAACGCGAGTGCCACCTCCTTTGCTTTGGTCTCTGCATTGGTGGCTTCGATCTCGAGCTTCTTGAGTTGAGCGGCCTCCTCGATGTCAAGCTTCCTCCTCTTCACGGCCTCCTCCATGTCAAGCTTCTTTGTTTGGAGATCTAGGTATATCTTCATTTGCTCCTCCTCTCCTCCCTCACTTCCTTTTGGCTCATCATGTTTTCCAAAGTTCCTTGCAAGGTTATGGAAGACGCGTCACGCTTCACGTCGGCCTTCGAACTTGTCTTGCCCCTTGGGTGATCAAGTCTCCCTCATCAGCCATGGCCGCCTTCCCTCCTTTATTCTTATGAGTGGCATATTGGTCTTTGAACTTGGGGTAATCTTTGATGAGCGGCCAACCGTGCGTGAGAGTAAACGACTTGTTCTTGTGTCGGGCCTTGAAGGCTTCCAAAGATTGGAATGCCTACACAATCAAAGATGCAGCCACAATTGTAACATGGAAGGACACAAAATGCATTAAACATGAATGGCATGCCAACATGAAAGGACACAAGATAAAAAAAACCTAGAGGTTCATACCAAGTCACCAATGCCTAGGCCACTCATGGGACGGGCTTGAACGCTCTCAAGCGTGGCACAATATTTGTTGCACTCTTGTTGGGTGAACCCCCATCTCTTTTGGATTGAATTGATGCCACGGGTGCTCACAAATTGGTAGGGGGCAAACTTCCTTCGCTCATGAAAGTTCTTCTGAACTCTTGTCCAAAAGATGGATCCTCTTTGCTCGGCACCTTTCATGGGATCTTGGCCTATCTCCATCCAACTCTCGCAAATCAAAGTGTCCTCCTCTTGGGTGTATGATACCGTGCGAATGCTTTGCCTCCTCTTTTGTGCCTCGGCCCTTTGGGTGAGCTCATGGATGAACACCAATGGCTCCGCCGAAATGTCGACCTCTTCCTCCTCATCTTTAAACTACAAGTCATCATCTTCATGCCATGAGTTGCCATGGTCATCCTCATCTTCATCATGGCCGGCGAACTGAGTGTCATCATAGTGGTCGTGGTTGTCCTGGCTTTGGATTGTGTCGGGATCGAAAGCTGTCAGGGTCGTCGACCGTCGGCATTGGCATTGGCATTTCGTCGAACAGCGTGCGGGCGCCGGCCATGTTGGGTGAAGGGATCGACCGAGGCTGCTTACTTTGCATCCCGTCGGATGGCTGGCCAGCGCCACTGTACCTCGATATGACATTGAGGTCGATGACGCCCGCAGGCATGGCCGGAGCGACCACACTGTAGTTCGGCAACGTGGAGAACCGTGTCTGCCCATGGCCGTGCAGCGGCGGCGCACGATACCCTGGTATCTTGGGTGTGATAGACGAGCTCGGGGACCGGTGCTACGGAGGACGAACAGCTGACGAGCCTGTGCTGGCTGCGACCATGGCAGCGACCGAGAGAATGTCTGGCGGGGGTCGGCACAACCCTAACATGAGGAGGGCGTGCGCCTTGGCAATGATGGACTCCTTGTCGTTGACGTCGGCCTGGTGCTGCGTGGCACGCAGCGAGGCCGCCTTGGAGGCGTAGTCGGCAGCGACCTTCTTCTCCATGGCCTTTGTCTGCCGGTTCCTCCTCTTGGCCAATACAGTGTCGAGCTTGGCGAGCTCCGCTGGCGTGAGCTCCGACCGCGGCTTCTTGGGAGCCTCCTTTTTGCCACAGGGCGTGCGGCCGCGGCCGGGTCACCGGGATTCGTGAGGCCCCCAGCCATGGTGTAGGGGGGAGGGGAGAGAGGGTGCGGGAGGGTTTTGGGCGTAATGGAGGGAAAGTGGGCAGTCGTGTCCCCGATGGGCGGGCCATGGGAGGACAAGGGTGCACATCCCGCCTGTCCACGCGCTGTCCGCTCGGCCGCAAACGGGGCCCAAAGTTGGGCCGGGAATGGGTTGAAAGCGGACTGAAAATGGACATTCATCCGTTTACCCTCAAACGGACGCGGCCGGACCATTTAGGGTCGTGCATTGGAGTTGGTCGCGTATGTTTGGGGGTAAACGGATAGAGCAGCCACTCCAATGCGCGGGAGCAAACGGACCGTCGTCCGTTTTTTGTCAACTTTCGACCCATTCCTGGCCCAACTTTGGGCCAAGTTTGCGGCCGAACGGACACGCGCGGACGGGCGTGGCGTGTGCCCTTGTCCTGCCCTGGCCCGCCCGTCGGGGACAAAGACCCCATTTTCTCTTCCTCCACCTCCCTCCGCCCCCCGACATTGCCGCCACCACCACCGTCCCCGGCCGCGCCGCCTTCCACCAGGGTCATCCGAACCACCACCACACCATGCCATATCTATCTCACACCAGCATTCCGTCAAGCATTTTGCTGGCGTTCGTGGTTCCTTGTTGCCGGTGGGAGAGAAGCTACGGTCGCCGATGTCACCCATCGTCCCCAACCTCTTCCGGCAGGCCGTTAGGTTCCGCAGGGCACCCACCAGCACCACCGACCCCCAAAACCTTACTTTGCTGCCTGCGAGGGGCGGTGCAAGGGGCATGTGAAAGCTTCCACTGTTATACTTGAAGCTGTGGCTTCACAAGATCTGTGGATATGGCATTCTTTCTTCGGCATGGTTGGTTCTCAAAACGGTATCAGTGTTCTTCAGCGTTTCCGGTGTTTGCAAGACTTGCAGAAGGCCACTCTTCGGAGGTCAACTTTGAGGTCAATGGCCACCATTACAACAAGGGATATTACCTAGCTGATGGTATCTATCCTCAATGGTCCATTCTTGTGAAGACCATACCCAATCTGCAAGGAGAGAAGAGACAGATGTTTGCCCAAATGTAGGAGAGTGCTAGGAAGGATGTGGAGCGTGCTTTTTGTGTGCTTCAGTCTCGGTGGGGTATCGTCTGTAACTCTGCATTGACATGGAGCACGAAGAAGCTTTGGGAGGTGATGACTGCTTGTGTGATCATGCACAACATGATCGTGGAGGATGGGCGCGATGATAGCATCTACAACCAAGGGTTTGATTTCTAGGGTGTTTGATTTCTAGGGTGAAAATGTTGAGTATGAGCATCCACCTCCTGCAACCTTTGAACAGTTTATCGAGTTTCATCGAGAATTGCGTGATTGGCATACTCATGTTCGGCTCCAGGATGAGTTGGTTGAGCACATATGGACTCACATTGGCAACTAATAGATCTATCTATCAGTTTAATTTCTTTTCGTGCAAAAAATTTCAATTGGATTGTAATAAAACTATTTGATATTATTTTAATTTCGATTAGGTTGTAATAGACTATGTCAGACGTGCAACTATTGCCATGTTTAATTTGAGATATTTTTTTGTGAGAGAAATTTCTAATATATTCATCAATCATGGCAGTACAACACAAGAGGTAATAAAAATTACAACCAGGTCTATGGACCACCTAACGTTGGCTACAAGCACTGGAGCGAGCCGAAGGCACGCCGCCATCATCGCCCCTCCATCACTTGAGCCGGGCAAACCTTCTTGTAGTAAACAGTCGGGAAGTCGTCGTGCTAAGGCCCCAAAGGACCAGTGCACCAGAGCAGCAACCATCGTCGATGAAGAGAGTTATAGATCGAAAAGATCAAACCTGGAACCACACGAACGAAGACGCACAAAAACTGGATCCAAATAGATCCACCGAAGACCAGCACCGACCGAATCCCATGAGATCCGACGGAGACACACCTCGACACATCCTCCGACAACGCTATTCGCACCATCGGGGCGGGGATAGGACGTGGAAGACAATATTGCTACCGAGGGACATCGCCACCGCCACACAGCCCCAACCAAGACGTTCAATCTAGCAAAAACGAGAACGGGGCCCCTCCCGCTGGCAGGGGTCCGAGATCCTCCGCACCTCCACAGCCTAAAGGCCATCGGAGGCAGGGCGGATTGGCGGCGGCGCCGACGGAAGGAGGAAGGAGACTTTTCTTGGGGGGAGGAAAAACTTTGGAGAAAGAGAGAGTTGTGAGAGGCAACACCTAATTTGAGATATTTGTTATTCTCAAACGGACGAGATGCGGCCGAAATGCGATCTCATTACCACTCCAAACGGATGAAAACCGGACGAAACAGACGTCCATTTGGGGTTGTGTGTTGGAGTTGCCCTTAAACCCGAGTCCTCGATCTTCCAATCCAACGGCTCTGTAAGCCTGCTCGCACTATTTACCTGACAACGTTGTATATTGACCTATTTGGCCTTCTCTGCTCCTTTCCTGTGAGATTTCACCCACCTTTTCCACTCTCGAAGCTTGAACCTCACAGTAGCTAGTCCCCAGAGCTTCAGCTCACTCACTATCTTCGTCCTCCTCTCAAGTCTCAACGACCACCAACTCCCAAATCCCGCCGCGGAGCTCACAACATCCAAGAAACCACTCGCAGGCAGCTTGCCACCCCGCGGATCCAGGCCCCGCGATGGCCGCCTGGGCCGCGCTCCTGGCCGTCGTCCTGGCGCTGTCGTGCGCGCGCGAGCGGCGGCTCCTGGTGGCCGACGCGGCCGTGGGGGTCAACTGGGGCACCCTGTCGTCGCACCGCGCGCCGCCGGCGGTGGTGGTGGACCTCCTGCGAGCGAACCGGATCGGGAAGGTCAAGCTCTTCGACGCCGACGCCGGCGTGCTGCGCGCGCTCGCGCGTAGCGGCATCGAGGTCATGGTCGGCCTCACCAACGGCGAGCTCGCCGGCATCGCGGGCTCACCGGCGGCCGCCGACGCCTGGGTCGCGCAGAACGTCTCGCGCTACGTCGGCCGCGGCGGCGTCGACATCCGGTGAGTGAGTCCCGGGGTTTGGCTTGGTGATTTTTTCTTGAGATCTCAAGCGGTGAAGCATTTTAGCATTAGTGGTGATTCTTATTTTGGGATTCCTGTTAGTTGAGAGGGAAATGTGGAATTCATTATTTGAGGTTATTCTTTCTGTTGGAGAAATGGGGTCGTGGGATCTCTATGTAGCTTTGGTGGAAAAGGGAATCTGGTGCCGACTTGATTTAATTTGTTCGCATTTGCTCTGGAGCTGCTTAGTTCAATTGAAATGCTGATGTGTTGTTCTTGCTTTTAGCAAATATATTGCTTCAATCTGCAATTTGATGCCCGGTATTATATATTTATTTGTTTCTACTTGTCAATGCTCAGTTCATTGTTTTCATGGATAACTTGATAAGTAAGTCATTTCTTTCCAATAATAAGTAGGCATTCTCTTCATTTGTAATTTGTAGAGGCTTCTCTTGAAAATGTAGTACTCTCTTTTGTTCCTGAAATATTTGCTTTAGGGTACATTAACGGCAAAATCTGTTGTTTTTCTTAATTGATTATAATGTATGTTTGGACTTTAAGTCATTACTAAGGCTATACCCATAGCCTAGTTGTTCCAACCCAAACGATTACTTTAAGTCCACTGAATCACCTGCCATGAGTATTGCATATTTGATACTAATAAACATCACCTGTAAACTATGAGTCAGTATCACATGATTTATATCTATCAAAGTTTCAAAATCAGATAAGATATTCTATATTTAAAGATGAGGGTGAGTATGTTGTTGGAACTTGGAAGTACCTTTCAAATACAAATGGTAACTCCATACTCAGTCAAGGTGGATTCTATATGTGTATGGAAGGGTATACCCATATATGAGTAGTCAAAAATATGTCATGGATATCTTTTTAAGTCGTCGGGGTTGATGTGAGCCCTAGATTTAGTCTGATGACATGCTTGCTAATCGTCATTATCCTGTTTGAAGACTATCCTTACTTGGTACATTACATTGAAAGATTAAATGAACAAGCGCAATACCACACTGTGATTAAATTCTGCTTTAGGCTATGGAAACCCGGGAACTATTGTACTACTCAGCTTTCTATTAATAATCCCTATCTGCTGCTACCATGGCAATATTGAAAAAATCATCAGAAATTCTACTTGAGTTCCTTCAAGTAATTTAGACTGTCCAATTTCTTTCATTGGGATACTCTTCGTTTTTCACTGATCACAGATTTGGATTCAGAAGATTTGCTAATTTAGACTAGTAATGTCTGCATTGAGGTTATGATGGTGACGTCATTTATCTTTTTTTTTTTAATCTATTTACGGGCACATGACTATTCGATTTTCCATACTTGTTTACTGCGTCGAGAAGTAATAATTTTACGAATTTGATACAGGTATATTGCTGTGGGAAATGAGCCATTTCTGACAAGCTACCAGGGTCAATTTCTGTCATACGTTATTCCAGCAATGACAAACATTCAGCAATCACTGGTGAAGGCTAATCTTGCTAGCTATGTGAAGCTAGTAGTCCCGTGCAACGCCGACGCATATGAGGGCGCCGTTCCGTCGCAAGGAGTGTTCAGGACTGAATTGACCCAGATAATGACCCAGCTCGCCGCTTATCTCAGTTCAAATGGAGCTCCGTTCGTGGTCAATATCTACCCATTCCTCAGTCTTTACCAGAATTCCGACTTCCCAGAAGATTATGCCTTCTTTGAGGGATCAACTCATCCACTTGTAGATGGCTCCAACGTGTACTACAATGCTTTCGACGGCAATTTCGACACGTTGATTTCTGCTCTGGGTAAACTCGGCTACGGGCAACTACCCATTGCAATTGGTGAGGTGGGTTGGCCGACTCAGGGAGCACCAAGTGCAAACTTGACTGCAGCAAGGACATTCAACCAAGGACTCATCAACCGTATCATGAGCAACAAAGGGACCCCCCTCCGCCCTGGTGTACCCCCGGCTGATGTCTATCTTTTTGGCCTTCTTGATGAGGAGCAGAAGAGTGTACTACCTGGAAACTTTGAGCGACACTGGGGGATCTTCTCATTTGATGGACAGGCCAAGTACCCGTTAAACCTTGGGTTAGGCAACCCGGTTCTGAAGAATGCTAAAGAGGTGCCCTATCTTCCGTCGCGGTGGTGCGTCGCGAACCCGGCTCAGAGCCTCGACAAGGCGTCAACTCACTTGAAGCTTGCTTGCGACATGGCGGATTGCACCACCCTCTACTATGGAGGGTCGTGCAACGGCATCGGGGAGAAGGGCAACGTGTCATTCGCTTTCAACAGCTACTATCAGATGCAGAAGCAGGATGCCAAGAGCTGTGACTTTGATGGGCATGGGATGATAACTTTCCTTGATCCATCCATGGGTGAATGCCGCTTTCTTGTTGGCATCGATGATAGCAAGAGCTCTGGGGCTGCCTCTTGCGGCCATTGCTGCGGGGTCTTCTGTGGGGTGTCGATTTTCACTTTGTGGGTGTTCATGTACCTTAGGATGATGGGCTCTGCCTGACGTTGGAAATGGTCTGTTGGGGCATGATAGGCGTGCCTTTGTGAAATACTACTAGCTTGTACGCTTGACTTCTAGATGACTAGATATGAATCCTAGATTATCGTAAGATTAGCGAAGAAGGCTATTCTAGTCATATATGGAGATTAATTTATTGTTTAAATTTCTATCTGCAAGTAGTCGCGGTGAGTAATCTTGATTTAATGTAGCACCTGAATGAAGCAGTCATTCTGAAGGAGCCAAGGGATGTTTATTGCTGGAAAGTAACAGAGACTATTACATGCTCACAGAAGAGCAGGTAGGTATGAGCACAACATCATTCCCTCTGATTATTTTCTTTTTATATTTTTACTTCTGTATTACCGATGAACAAGCCTGTGCATCCTTTTTCAGCCTGCGGATGGCGGTGGAGCGGGCGGGCAGCAGTTGTCGCCGCAGCAGGCGTGGCCGCAGGTCCTCCTCGGATGCTCCACGATCCAGCAACACTGGCACGCTGAAACGAAGCAAAACGCAAGGTGAAGCTCAGCCCAAAAAGAAGAAGCCATGAAGTTGATGTGAGCATGCCAAGAACATGACTGTCTAACTAAACAAGGTTGAAAAGAAAAAAAAGGAGAGAAGAGCTGAACTCATGACTTACGCAGTGAAGCAGTGGCGGTTGTGATGAAGAGTGCAAGCAGCATGAGCCAGGACGCAAGGGCGAGGAGAGTGTTCCTCCTCATGCCTCCTGTTTGCTGTTTTCCCCTCTTGATATGCTTCACGGTTCAGAGCTTTCAGGGGATACCACCACATCTCCTTGTGTTGCATATATACATCAGTCCAAGTCAAGCAAAGCGGCTGGGTGGTAAGTATATATGCATCCGTGTATGGACTGGCTCGACTTGTGATAAGATCCCGCCCAGCCGCTTTGCTTGACTTGGACTGATTGATATGCCGACTGCCGCAGTGTATATGTGGACTTGAGATCGCAGCGTATGTGGACCCTGTGTCGACTAGTCATGTTGTCTAAGGCCAACTCCACCGCGCGACCCAAAACGGACGTCCGTTTTATCCGGATTCTGTCCGTTTGAGTAGGGTAATGGGGTCGTGTCCGGGCGTGTCTTGGGATGCAGTAGCCGTGCGCCCAGCACGCGGCCGCATCCGTTTGCCCCATCCTGTCCGCGTCTATTTAAAAAAAGGAACAACTTTCAAATGCCAAGCCCTAGTTCATCAGGCCAGCGGCC
Organism: Triticum aestivum; assembly: GCF_018294505.1. Classification (NCBI taxonomy): domain Eukaryota; kingdom Viridiplantae; phylum Streptophyta; class Magnoliopsida; order Poales; family Poaceae; genus Triticum; species Triticum aestivum. Next base: position 279,492,239 of record NC_057808.1, read on the forward strand.
CAGTTCATGACGTCGGCAACAGAGCCAGCGGCCTACACGTCCATCACCGGCATCAGCCAGCGGCCGGCAACACAGCCAGCCTCCAAAATGAATAGTTGTCCTCGCCGGCAACACAGCCAGCGGCCGGCAACACAGCCGGCCACCAAAATGAATGTTTTTCTCGCCGGCACACTGCCAGCGGCCTAGCGGGCGGGCGACACCCATGCCAGCCTACAAAAAAGAACGGCCACAGCAGATCGGACGACCTAGTTCAGGCCTTCGGCGTCGAGCATCTCCTTCTGCCTGGCCTCGAACCAGGCCCTCGTCTTCTCGCTCATCTTCGACAAGTCCATGCTCATGATCGCAAGGGCCACCTCCTTCGCTTTGGTGGCTGAATTGGTGGCCTCGATGTCGAGCTGCCTCTGCCTGGCCTTGACGTTGTCGGCCTCGATGTCGAGCTGCCTTTGCCGGGCCGCCTCCTCCATGTCGAGCCGCCTCCTCCATGTCGATCTTCCTCCTCTTGGCCGCCTCCTCCATCTCAAGCTTCTTTCTTTGAAGGTCTAGGTATTGCTTCATTTGCTCGTCCTTGCTTTGCCGCTTCTTCTCGTCCCTCACATCCTTTTGAGACATCATGCCATGCAAAGTGTCATGCAATGCCATGGATGAGGCATCACGTATGTCGTCAACCTTGGAGTTGGTCTTGCCCCTCGGCCTCTTCAACGCCTCGCCATCTCCACCTCCGGCGAACTTGGCCATCTTCAGTCCTCTCTTCCTTTGTAGTTCACGGTATTGGTCCTTGAACTTAGGGCAATTGTTGATGATCGTCCAACAATGTGTAAGAGTGAATGGCTTGTCATTGTGCCGGGCCTTGAATGCCTCCAAAGATTGAAATGCCTACACGACATGATCAACAACAAGTGAACATGCAAACATATACACGGCCGAAGTCTCATGGCCGTAGCAAAGAAAGGGCTAGGAAGAGGAGAGCATACCATGTTCGCAACACCGAGACCACTCACGGGCCGTGCTTCAACGCTCTCAAATGTGGCGCAATACTTGTTGCACTCTTGTTGGATGAACAACCACCTTTTTTTAATCGAGCCGATGCCATGGTTGCTTGTAATTTGGTAGGGCTCAAACATCTTCCTTTCATGGAATGTTTTGTGGACTCTCGTTTAAAAAACAATGCACTTTTGTTGCGCGCCGGTCCTCGGATCTTGGCTAATCTCCACCCAAGCTTGGCAAATCAACTTGTCCTCATCTTGTGTATATGAACCCGTGCGAATGCTCTTCCTCTTCTTTTGTACTTCCGCTCTTTGGGTGAGCTCGTCGATGAACAATGGCTCGCCACTAATATCAACGTCATTGCCTTCTTCTTCATCACCATCACCTTCGACATAAATGTCATCGTCTTCATGCCACGAGTCACCATGGTCGTAGTCAGCACGGTCGTCGGCCTCTTCATCGGAGACGTACTGGGCGCGGCCATCCTGACTTTGGGTCTCCTCGGGGTCGTAGGCGCGGCCATGCCCACCCTCGAAGATCACGTCCTCCATGTACTGGTTGTAGAAGGGGTCGTCGACCGTTGGCGTTGGTGTTGGCATTCCGTCAAACAAGACGCGGGGGGGGGGGGCGGGCATGGTGCCCGTGAACGGTGCCCGTGCTTGCTTTCTTTGCATCTCGACGGACGACCGACCGCCGCCGCTTGACCCAGGCATGACGTTGAGGTCGATGACAGCCGCGGGGCGCGGTGTGGACGACGCGAACAAGCCCACGTCCGACGACCCCGAGAAACGGGTCTGGCCGTCGTGCCTTGGCGGAGGAAAGCCGGGCGACATGGGCGCTGTCCGCGACGTCGGCGACTGGCAGTGCGGAGGCCGGGCGACTGACGAGCCTGTGCTCGCCGGGCCGACGGCCGCTGCAGGAAACCCGGCCGGACGGCCCATGCCATGCATGAGGAGGGCGTGCGCTTTGTTGACGAGGTCCTCCTTCTCGTCGACCGCGGCCTTGCGCCGCGCGGCCTCCATCGCATCTCGCTGGGCGGCGAACTTTGCCGCTGTGGCATTGACCTTGACGACCGCTCTCCGTTCCCTCCTCTTCGCCGATTCCGCGTCCAACTTGGCGATCTCCTCCGGCGTGCACTCCGACCGCGGCTTCCTTGGCGCCTTGGCCACCTTCTTCACCTTTGTGGCGGGTCGACGGCCAGGCCGCCGGAATTCGGCGGGGCGTCGGCCATGGACGGGGGAGAGAGGGGGTGGCGGGAGGGACGTGGGAGGGTTTGGGGAAATGGTGCCAAATGGGTCGTGGGGGGGGGGTTTGGTTTCTCCCACCGACAGGTGGGCCAGGGGAGGACAAGCGCGCGCGTCCCGCCCGTCCGCGCGCTGTCCGTTTCACCCCAAAACCGGCGCAAACTTGGGCCGGGGATGGGTCGAAAGCGGACACAAAGCGGACAAAAGTCCGTTTGCGCCCGCGCGCTGGGCCGTCTGGTTTGTCCGTTTTACCCCAAACGGACGGGGGCGGACATGATAGGGTCGCGCGGTGGAGTTGGCCTAAGAGCATGTACAGTCAGTTTCCTCAAACGCCCAGGCGGCCTGATCAGTGATCGGTCATAAATTTATGACCCAACAGGTCTCCTCAAACCCGCCTTATATCTTTGGACTGACCGGCACCACCCATATCTGAGGCTAATATGAGAGGCCTGGATGCTCTTGGGTGCGTCCACCACTTTGGATTGATGCGTGGGACCCACGTGGGCACATGTCGTTACCCAAGGTCTGATAAGGATGCCGCTTCCGTACGCTGCCCGAGGGGGCAAATCCGGTTATTTAAGCCGGATGGAGACCCCCAGCCCCCAGTCAGTCCCATTTCTCTCCTCTTCGTGTCGCCACTTCCCATCTACTCAGAGCTCGCCGTTCGTCGGTAGTCATGGCCCGACAGTGGATCACCACCTACATCATACTCACTCGGACCGTAGGTTGGTGCTCCTAGCAGAGATCTCGGCATTACCGGCTCATGGACGAGATGAAGTTGGACTATGAGGCACCTCAATTCATTGTTTGCGGGCGACCGGCTCATGCGATAAGCCGGTAGACAACTCCCAGAGCTGCTCTGGGTCTTGCGCTTAGACGTACCGCCTTGTTGATTTTTCTTCAAAAGAAATTTTGGGTCTAAGTGAGCGTCTGGATGCGAAAACGGTACCTTTCTGACGGCTCATCTCGTTCTCTTTGGGATAAATGTTTCCGAGTTGGATGAAATTGAAATTACCTCAACATTGTCGACTCGACTGGTCTCGGTGTTATCCTAAGAAGGAGTGTCATCAAGTTCAATAAAAAGACGGCCGAGTGACTCGAGCTCTACCTCAAACTCATCTTCAGCAGCTGCCTCATCAGTGCCAACTGGCTCATTTGCTTGCTCAATTGGGGGAGGAGCGAGAGTTCGAGTCCTCCTCCAAAAGTTGGAGTCCGCCTGCGTGCATGATGAGCCGGTAATTAAGTACAAGGAAGAGAACAAGTCATGAGTAAAATAAGTAAGTAATCACAAGTATACTTACTGGAGGCACGGGATTAGTCAAGCAAAAGGGAGCTAGCCCAGTCAAATTGCATTTATCCTTGGTGTCACTCAGCAGTTTCTTTGTGGCTTTGGTGACTTCATCTTCAGACAAATTGACTTGGCTGAAGCATTGCACATCTGCCGAGTTGCCGGTATAGTTGCACATAAGTTGCCCCTCAAGCTAAGGGGCTGAATTCGCCAACTTATCCAACACCAGGTTAAATCGATCCCGGTGATGCCATGAGCCGTCAAAGCTCTTAACTTAGAGTAATAAGGTGCTATTTGTTTCCTTTCTTCGTCGGATGGCCAACCCGAAAAGGCGACGGTGGCGTTGAGCCGTTCCAATCTATAGCCCAGGAGGGGATTTCGTCTTGTGGAGTAGTATTTTTGCAGTAAAACCAGGTCCTGTTTCGACCTTTGGGATGACTTGCCAATTTGGCCTAAGGGAAATCACTATTCTTCCTCTTTTGGATAGAGATTCGACCCAGTTCTATGCTGGGTCCATCTTTGAACCCAGACTGGTGGTTGACATAGAAGAATTCCTGGAAGAGACTGACAGCTGGCTCGGTCTGGAAATGTACTTCACAAAAAACTTGGAACTGACAGAGATTGATGATTGAGTTGTGGCCGAGATCTTGCGGCCTGAGATTAAAGAAATTGAGCACGACTATGAATTTTTTTGACCCGGGCGGTCGGAAACCTCTGTGCAAGTGATCTGCAAATATAACAACTTCCCTCTCACTACTGCAGGATGCTGCTAACGTGACACTACGATTAGAGACCCTTTCACGAAACTGTGTGCGATGCATTAATCACAAACGGGGATGTAAAAAAATCGTCAAAAAGGTGCAAAACGTTTGCGATGGAGGATGCATCAAACACGGTTCAGATTTTAGTTGCGTGTGCGATGAAGGGCACACGGTTAACCCGTTTGAACTGTTTGCAATGAGGTAGAACAACAGAAACGGGCAGCCAGATCAAGGTGTGTGTGATATAGGGCATACGGTTCACTCGGACGAACTGTTTTCGGTTAGCGAACGCAATAGAAACGGTTCAACTTAACAAGATGTGTGTGATACGTGGCAAACAGCCGAGTCGGATGAACTGTTTGTGATGAGAATTTACAACACAGACGATTAATACAGTTAGTTCGTGTGCGATTCTGTGTGTACAAAAAACTTTGAAAAATGCAAACTAGTTGCTTGCGGTGGCTAGGAGTATCGCACACGATGCGTCTGCGAGTACTCGTGTGCGTTGATTAGTAAGTTACACATACGTTTCCTTATGTTAACACTTTGTGTGATAAATAACACGTGGCACCGGATACGGTATTCGGGTTGTTTGTGTGCTCCACTTAGTCTTCCTGCGCTCCAGCGGATGCTTCCCGCGCTCCACATGGGTGAATTTTGAAATCCACGCCTATTCCCTCACCGGTTTCTCGCCACCAGCTAATGGCTTGCTGCATATAACCCAGGCGGCAACGCACCGCCGCGACACTCTGCGAAGATCTAGTCCTCACCCATCTACCATTAGTTATTCCAAGCATGCCAGGCAACGACCAAAGCTTCGACGTCGACGCCTACCTGCGTTACATCTTCGGCGAGGAGAACGAGCCGGAGCAGGTCGGGGAGCAAGAGCTTCATCGGCCGGTGCAGGCACCATGGCCCATCGGCAGTGATATCGGCGTCACAGTCCTTGGGAGCACAATCGACATATTGCAGAGGAGGTGGGATGAGCAGTTTGCCATCCACCGTGCAAAAGATCCAGAGCTACTCGGCGGCATGATCGATGACCCACACGAAGAGCCGCCGTCACCAGTGCTCATCGAGAGCCTGATGCCCCGCAAGGAATGGGTAGAGGACCTCTGCGATTCAGTCAAGACAAAGGCAGCCTGCGGCTTCATCATTGCCCGCGGCGGCCGTGTCAACCTCGATCCCGATGATGTGGTGGCCAGGCTCGAGCGCATCCTTGGTGGAGTTGACGTCCCCGACGAAGTAGAACATTGCCAACATGATATCTTGAGGATGCAGGTGATCGACGGAATTTGCTACCACGCCAGAGACATAGAAATGGAGCGGTTCCGCGGAGTTGTCATGCGCGCGATTGCATGCTGTCAAGCTCTTCTGGAAGAGGCCCAGCAGCCCCAAGAGCCTCCCAGCGCTAGGAGCTACGTAGGCGGAGGTGGGTCGGGACACTTGGAGTGAACGGCCGCAAGGGTGCTATGCTGATCATGGAGTCCGAGAAGACCATCGCCGGAAGGCCACCAACTCAGGCTTTTAGCTTATATTTTATTATAATTGTATGCATATGTAGGTCATGAGTGTTCTGGGCCTTGCCGCATTTGGCATTTTAAATTATCCTGAATATGTAAGACATTTATTAAGAATTATTAACAGTTGCCATTGTAACTTTGCCTCAACGGCGAGCAGAGCGCCCGTAGGGACGCCAGAGCGGAGCGCGCCACGGCCGCCTCAACAACGAGCAACCACGTGGTCAACCTTCTGCCATCAATAAATTTTGACCTTGTTTCTCGTCACATTGCTGATTACAACGCAATAAGTAATTGCAAATCTGTTCACAACTATCAAACTAATATGTGTTCACACTTAGCACCGGGCTATAAAAACCACCCACTCGAAAATTACTTCACAGTTCCTCTCCTCATCACCCACAAAACTGGTTTTTTTCTGTCAAGTCGTTCCTCCATGACCGGTAGGAGGAGTTTAGGGTGGACATATAACCAGGCAGCAAAGACCAAGGCCGCGGAAGCACTAGAGAGGTCCCGCCGCGAAGCCGCAGCCGCAGCAGAGATGTCCCGGCGCGAAGCCGCAGTCATAGCAGAGATGTCCTGGCACGAAGCCGCAGCCGCAGCAGAGATGTCTTGGCGCGCCACGGAGCCCTCGAACAAGCTCTCACGGGCACACGAGGGCTCTCACATGCGCATTCGTGGCGTCGGCCATCATGACGAGCCGGCGTTCCTGAAGTCCTTCGCCGGCGACGACGACATTCTCGCTGGCGTCACTACGCAGCAGGAGCTGGTCAACAGCTTGATGAAGCTGCTCAAGATCAGCGATGCCTTGGTTGACAAGGCGTCCGGCCTCGTCCAGCAACTCATGGGTGACAATGCGAAGCTCCTCAAGTTGGTCGCCGAGAAGGAGGAGGAGGCCGCCGGCTGGAAGATGCTGCATGAGCAGAGCAGTGCCTCGGAGATGATGCCGAAAGCGGTCGCCGAGGAACTGATGGGTGGCACGGGGAAGCTCCGGATCAAGCGAGAGCAGGAGGTGGAGGAATCCATGGCTGCTTTCAAGCAAAGTCATGAGGAATTGAAGAAGGAGCTGGAGGATTTCGCCGCCCGGCGATCCATCGATGAGTAGAGACAGTAGCCACCCAGATCGTTGTCTGCAATTTCCTTCTTCTCTTGCCCCCGTGTCTTTCGGGCTTTGCCGCATGTGACATTTTAAATTATCCAGAATATGTAAGACAATTATTATCTGCGCCATTATAAATATGTCATCATATTATCTGTTGCCATTTTATTTGTGGTCGTATTATCTGTTGCCCTATGTGGCAATTTAAATTAGGGCGGAATATGAGTTGAAAACACGAACAAAGCAAATGCTGCCATGGGATCACAAGCAAACACCATCCGTCCAGGTGCTTTAATTAGGCGGCTGGTGCATGGAGGTTAAAGAGCTTGCTTCCCGGTGAGCATGGGTGGCCTTGCTGCTCGCACGTGTCCCGTCAAGCCTGCGAGGTGGACAGGATGCACGCATCCCGTCGTGCCTGCGCGGCGGACTGCTCGCACGCGTCCCGTCGAGCCTGCACGGCCGACTTCTCGCGCTCGTCCCGTCTAATCAAACAGCTGCACGCACCCCATCGAATATGGTTAAATTTCAACACGGTTAATATAATACAATCGTTTGCGATATTAACGTGTTAGCTTTTTGTTTCAGAAAGGACTTCATGGGCTACTAATGTGTGCGCCTCTTCTCAAACTGGACGATTTTTTTACCACGGCATATATGTGCCATGTCATGAAACCATGCCAAGTTTCATGTTTTTTGGGTGACTTTTTGATTTACTGTGATTTAAAAACCGAGATTCTCATTGTTTCAGGACGACGACAAGTTTCTAATTCATTCTCATTCCTTAAACGAGACCTAAACATGCACCCAATGACACATGTACGATTTCCCATCCATTTTGCTTCACTGGAGCATGTGGTTGTAGTTCAAATTTGAATTATGGACTACATTAAATGCATAGAAGACTTAGTAATTAGTAATATATATACAATGGCCAAACGAACCCTGAACAGTTTCAAATTTCAGCCCGACACTCTTGTTATTCTATGTTGCCTGTAGAAAACAAAGTTCAAGGCAAGAAGAGGCATCGATTATCGTTTCTCCCACAAGAGGGGCATGTTTCCCTACCGGAACCACGAGGGTTGCGACATGCTCCGGTTTGTAAAAGGCTTGTAATATAACTTCGCCCAAATTGGACAATTATATGTACCATGTAGTGACACCATGCCAAGTTTCATGATTTCCTGGTGAGTTTTGGATTTACTGACATTTAAAAACTGAGATTCGCAATGTTTGTGGCCAAGCCAAGACGACGAGACGGTTGAATTCGTTCACATTCATTCCATGGGACCTAAACATGCACCCCAAGGAAACATGTACGTTTTTTCTAGCCATTTTGCTGCACTGGAGCATGTATTTGTAGTTCGGATTTGAATGATGGACATTAAATGCCTAGAAAACTCAATTAATGAATAAAAAAGGTCAAACGAACCCTGAATAATTTCAAAGTTCAGCGCGAATCTCCAGTTGTTCCGTGTCGCGTGTAGAAGAAAATACGAGGCTAGAAGAGGGAGTGATTATCGTTTGGCCCACAAGGGGACACGTTTCCCTATCGAAACCACGAGGGTTCTTGCGACAGGCTCCGGTTTGTAAGAGGTTTGTAATAAAGCTTGGCCCAAATTGGCAATGTTTTTACCACGACATATATGTGCCATGACGTGACACCATGCCACCTTTGATGACTTTCTGGTGAGTTTAGGATTTATGGGGACTTAAAAACCGAGATTCGAAATGTTTGAGGACGAGCCAGGACACCGGTACGGTTGTAATTCGTTCCCATTCCTGGCATGAGACCTAAACATGCACCCAAGGACACATGTATAATTTTTCTAGCCATTTTGGTGAACTGGAGCATGTATTTGTAGTTCAGATTTGAATTATGGACATTAAATGCCTAGGAAACTCAATTAGTGTATAAAAAGGCCAAACGAACCCTGAATAAGTTTAAATTTCAGCACGGATATCCTGTCGTTCCATGTTGCCCGTGGAAGAAAATACAAGGCGAAAAGAGGCAGTGATTACGTTTCGCCCACAAGGGGAACACGTTTCCCTATCAGAACCACGAGGCTTCTTTGAGAGAAGCTCCAGTTTTTGTAAGAGGTTTGTAATAAAGCTTGGCCCAAATTGGACAATGTTTTTACCACGACATATATGTGCCATGACGTGACACCATGCCACCTTTGATGACTTTCTGGTGAGTTTAGGATTTATGGGGACTTAAAAACCGAGATTCGAAATGTTTGAGGACGAGCCATGACACCGGTACGGTTGTAATTCGTTCCCATTCCTGGCATGGGACCTAAACATGCACCCAAGGACACATGTATAATTTTTCTAGCCATTTTGGTGAACTGGAGCATGTATTTGTAGTTCAGATTTGAATTATGGACATTAAATGCCTAGGAAACTCAATTAGTGTATAAAAAGGCCAAACGAACCCTGAATAAGTTTAAATTTCAGCACGGATATCCTGTCGTTCCATGTTGCCCGTAGAAGAAAATACAAGGCGAAAAGAGGCAGTGATTACGTTTCGCCCACAAGGGGGACACGTTTCCCTATCGGAACCACGAGGCTTCTTTGAGAGAAGCTCCGGTTTGTAAGAGGCTTGTAATAAAACTTGCGCCACAATGGACGAAAAAAATTCCTCGACATATAAGTGCGATGTCGTGACACCATGGCAGGTTTCACGATTTTCAGCTTAGTTTTGGATTTACGGGGATTTAAAAACCGAGATTCTTCTCACGAAATGTTTTCAAATAGCACACGGTTCACTCACGAAAGCCGATATTCAATGAAAACTTCGTGGAAACCATATTTTAAAGTTTCATAAAAATCTGAAAAAATGTGGGATGTTAAGAAGGTGATGTTTTATTGCGACACAAAATTTCAAGTTGAAAAACATTACGAGATGTGAGCTATGAAAAAGACAAATTCCGCCCTGAATAGTGACATTACTATTCGGCACTATTCAACACTGATTTTGTCTTTTTCATAGCTCACATCTCGTAATGTGTTTCAACTTGAAATTTTGTGTGGCAATAAAACATCATCCTCTTAACATCCCGCATTTTTTTTGAAACTTCAAAACATCTTTTTCTCATGGTCTTCACCGGTTTCCACAAAATGTTGGTTTCCGTATGATATCCCCCCCCCGCTGCGCGCGCGATCTGAGTCGTGCGTTCTGACTGGCCAGAACCCAAACCCCACGGATCGTACGTGTGCACCGTTGGATGCTCCCAGATCGAACGGCGACCCTGAGCCCTTTCGACAGCACATGCAGTACATGGGTAAGCACTGTGCGCATGCGTCGTGTTGCTCACGCTTCCTTGTCTACCAGGTTTTCATTCAAAACAGGCTACCGTTTCTCGCCACTCCTCTCATCGGTTTCCCGCCTCTTCTCCCATATATGCATGATGTAGATGTTCGTTTAATTCTTATAGTTCATCTCATCCAAAATCAATTAGTTTTATAAAAAAAACTATTTTAAGATTCATGGAATTGTGCATTGTAAAGGTAAAAACAAAAAGTGACAATTAATTTAGAAAAAAAGGTTTGGGCAATTAAGATATGGAAGATTCTAGAACACAAAGGAGAAGTGCTTGTGTTTTGAGGTTTGTGCATTATGCTTAAGTTCAACCATGGAGTCTTCTAGATTGTACATGTGGCAAAATCTGGTGGAATGTAGATGATATCCAACGGCCAGTAGTGCTCGGATTTTCCATCTCTGTACCGTCGGATTGGCTTCATTGAACGAGCAACTTTCAAAGTTATTCGCACACTATATAGGTGTATAGATGTATATATATATATATATATATATCTGTGTGTGTGTGTGTCCCATGCTAGACAAAATAAAGTTTGGGCGCATGCGTGGGACGACCCCCCCCTCGCCGCCGCCTTGAAGTTGGGAAACTGACATCATATGTATTGAACCAGGCTTGGAGTAGGGTACGGCGTTCGGTTTGTAATGTAGTTCGCGTGACCCATCGAAGTTGTGCATTTGGGATTTAAACACATCATACACCATCGTACCCATACATATTTTTGGGCCGCATGCAGTGTATACGGGGTCTTCTGATCTCTCCCTTGTGCGGTTTTTTGCGACGACACGGATATCTGTGGGCTCCCTGAGTGTATATATCATCCCTTTGACCGATAATGAGGGGTATGAGTTGGCCATGAATGGATTCCTCCTAGTTCGTGTTAGGGCCGGTCACCGTCAAATGTCGGTCAACCAAAGCTCGAGCTCATGCGTTGTCAGGATTCCCTTCCAAATGCTCGGATTGCTGGGTTCGACCTACATCAAACCCTGCGTACGTATCTCGTCCTTAACTACCTTGCCTTCATGGTTGTTGTCTGTATCGAGAGGTAGGCACCACATCTAAATTGTACATTATCTATATTGAAAACACACATCCCCCTTCCCAACGTACATCATTTTGGGCTGCATGCAAAGAGGTGCTGGTTTTGTGGCCCCTCGTGCGATTTTTATGATGGTTCAACAATCTATTGGCCCAACTGGTTTATCGACAACAACAACTGTCATTTGACCAATCGAAAGATTCATTGGTCCGTCTTATGGTAGGTCATGGCGACATGCATGTATGAACAAAGTATCGATCATTACGTGCATCCACCCCGCTGACATGAAGTGGGAGGTGGTGGGCCAAGCATCCTAGCTAGGTACGACATTATGTCATTATATATATCCTAGCTAGGTGGTTGTTAGGGTGCTTTCGGGTTTGCGAGGCAGGTGCCACCAAAGTTATGCATTGTGTATTTAATGTTTTAAACATTCCAAATATTTGTACATATATTTGGCCACTTTAGGTGGTTCTTGACTTCTGGACCCTCTCATCGATCTTCAACGACACGCCCAACCGTGGGCCCGCGGGGTTAAAGTTGTGCATTGGAATTTTGAACATCACAGACCACCCTTTTCACTCATATATTTGGGCCACATGCTGGTGTGGCTGTCTTTTGACCCTCTCTAACGTTATTTTTTGCTGCAAAGACTCTGATGACCCTCAACGAACACGGGGTATAATATCTTAACCGTGTGCGATACAAGTGCGATGTGAATCACCACGACCGTGCAAGCGCACGCAAATTAAGGTGGAGGTGCTGGCTCAAACGTGTGCGATGCTAGTGCGCTGAAATCACCATGACCGCGCAAGCGCGAGCAAATTAAGGTGGAGGTACTGGCTCAACCGTGTGGGATGCAAGTGCGCTAAAATCACCATGACCGCACAAGCGCGAGCAAAGGGTGGAGGTACTGGCTCAACCGTGTGCGATGCAAGTGCGCTGAAATCACCACGACCGCGCAAGCGCGAGCAAAGGGTGGAGGTACTGGCTTAACCGTGTGCGATGCAAGTGCGCTGTAAAACCACCACCTGTGCAAGCTAAAGGCAGGTAAGTTTATTTGGAAATTAGGACGAACCGTGTGCGATAGACCAGCTAGCTAGAAATATAAAAAAAACAAACTACCCGCCTGGAGCCTTGCAAAAATCGGCGGATCCGCGCCACTTTTCCTTATTATCATACACGCATATTGTTATTGGACCGTGCGCGATCTTGGGCACTCCCGCCCCGCATCAATTCCTTTACCCAAATTTTAGTAGCCGTCGTACTTCAACCGTCGCCCACACTCCTCCAGCACCGACCTTATAGTAAAATTGCAGTAGCCGAGGCATTTGAACCGTCGCCCTCCCTCGTCCACCACCATCTCCACCCACCATTACTAAAATTTTCAGTAGCCGTGGCGTATCCTCAAACACCCCCCCTCCACAGTCCCCCACCCGCCCCTCCCCCCTCGAACCCTAGCTCGCGGCCGGCGCCGGCGCCGCCGCCAACCATGCCGGCCTGCCCGTTCCTCCTAGCTTAGATAATAAAGTTCAGGTTACCCAGCGATTCCCACACCGTCGCCCCACTCCCCTGAGTTTTTAGATGAGGCCTGCGGTGTCCCTCCCTGCCAGATCCACATCCCCTGCTCTAGAATGTCACAGCCTAAGCTCGACCACGTATCCCGGGGAGCCCAACGAGCGTTCGACCAAGAAGAGGTTTATCATGGCCTCTCCAGCAGACGTTGGTGAGGTGGCCGCCGTTCACCCCGACCTGTCGATCCCGGAGCAACACGTCACTGCGGAAGCCGACAAATACGTTGACTACGTTGCCATGCCGAAGGCTTCATGTCAGCGGGCTAGCGTATTACTGTATCTCAGGAAAGCTGGCTACCACATCAAGCTCGTCCACACCGACGGCTTCACGCGGGCCATGTCACAGGTTAAGTGGTCCATCCCCAACCCCTCTGGTTCAACCACCGTCGATCTCTTCGACGGCCCTGCCGCTGATCTCCTCCGCCAAGCGGTCAAGGATTTGCGAGATTTATACGCCATCGAGCCCATTTTGTCACTTCTAAAGGACACGTTCTACGGTGGAGGCTTGGGATCCTCAATTGCCAAGTCAGATCTCATCGACCACGACCACGAGGAGGGCACCCACGAAGGTTCTTCCAAGGTGAAACAGCCCATCTGTGTCATCAGAGAGTGCACCATGGGTCTATGCTCTTCCAACTGGAAGGATCCCATCCATGAAATGTGAGGCAACATTCTATCAGCAAATCTTACCTTTTCTAGCTTGCCAACCCGTACCCTTTGTTGTAGTAGCATTTGTCGTGCGGTGCTTTAACTGTGCCATGTTTAATTATTTCAGTTATGCAAAAATGTATTGTTCAATAGGTCTATGTGATGTTTAAGTATGAATTGTCCACTTTAGTTTCACGAATGGCTATATTTGGTTGTTTATAGTGAGTAGATGCCTTGTTTATCTGTATTTGGTTGTTAGGTTGGTTGGAGTGAGCATTTTTCCAGTTATCGAGCAGATGCCTTGTTTATCTGTATTTGGTTCTTAGTTTGGTTGCAGTGAGTATTTGTCCAGTTATCAAGCAGATGCCTTGTTTATCTATATTTGGTTGTTAGGTTGCTTTTTTTAGCATTTGTCCAGTTATCAAGCAGATGCCTTGTTTATCTGTATTTGGTTGTTAGGTTGCTTTTTTTAGCATTTGTCCAGTTATCAAGCAGATGCCTTGTTTATCTTTATCTGCTTGTTAGGTTGGTTGCAGTGAGCATTTGTCCAGTTTTCAAGCATATGCCCTGTTTATCTGTATTTGCTTGTTAGGTTGGTTGCAGTGAGACTCTGTCCAATTTTCAATGGCTATATTTGGTTGTTATACTGGTCATTTATGCCTTGTTTATTTCAGTCATTCACAATGTGTTGTTCATTATGTGCAAGTCGGAACTGTGCCGCTCGACTACATCAATACCAGTTTGAACGGCTATATTTGGTTCCAGTTATTCCTGGTGTAGTTAACACATGCCCTTTATTTCAGTTTTACACATTTATCCAGTGTGATGTTTAAGCATTACCTACGTTCTATTCATTTTCAACAATACCAGTTTGAATTGCAATATTTGATGGCTGTTAAGCCTGCTGTCGGTAACATTGCCTTCCATTTTATATCTGCTTTAACAGCATGCTGAAACCAACACATTCAAGCTATCATTTGGAGATGATGTTGTTTACCTTTGCTATATTTGTTTGATGTTAAGATTGCTGTACTTATCATGCCTTTCCACTACTTATGCAGGACAACAACGGGAGTGGCCACCATTTTCCGCCGAGGTTAGCTTCATCCCTCGGCTTGTACTCCCCCCGTCATTCCATAATGTAGTGCATATAGATCCAAGCCTGGACACTAGTTAGCTTCTAATATTGACTTGTTGCTTGTAGGTACATATGCCCTTGGCAAGGATCCACGCATCGACCCTTTTTGCGTATGGGGCAATGCGATATTGATGAACAAGCATCAAGTGAGGAATTTGATAAGGATTATTAGCAAAAAGATACGAATGGTGGCAAGCAAATCATTTGTTTATGCTCTATCCAACACAACAGTGAGCTGTAGGATGGTAACTACAAACTCTGCAGCCTTCTCTTTTTACTGCCCATAATGAGTTGTTAGACAACAATGTTTGAATCTTTTTCGTTCCCAGTGGTTCCCGAAGCAATTCACTCAAGATTACCTCGCAAAGTACATGATTGGCGGACACACACTGAAGGTTAAAGTATTTCATCCAGACTACAATGAGCATCGAGAAGTCCTAATGAGGACAGTGAAGGATGGACAGGCAGCCATCACAAGGGGTTGGCCTAGAGTCGTGCGCGCATTACGCATGGAGGAGGGCACAATATGGGCATTCCGCTTCACCTTCTCCAGCAACCAGAATGTCTTTCGTCTCTCTCTTTACAGTCTTTAGTACAACTGTGGTTCATCATTCTTTACTTGGTGCTTCTGTAGTTCTTCAGTATATGTACATGTGCATTGAATTATTGATTCGTGGTTGAACCTATATTTGTAATAAACATGGTTGGATATGAAATAAGTGATTGCCTACTTTCAAATTCAAAACATGTGATTTTTAAATTAGGGATTAATTGGATTAATTAGGGATTACACTACACACGGTTTCTGAAAGCGAAACGTCTGCGATATACGTGGAGATCAGAAACGTTTCTAGGATCCACTACGTGTGCGATCAATCTCCACTGCACACACGACTTTCTCTTGAAAACTTTTTGCGTTAGGCCACCTTGCGCAAACGTTTACCACATAAAAAGTGTGTGTGATGGACAGCCTTTGCCACACAGTTTCTTCTACGCACCGTGTGTGATGCATTCAATAACGCAAATGATAAAATCATTAATATCATGTGCAATGGCAACGCTATCACAAACGATTTAACGGGAAAAATTGTGTGTGATGTACCTGTGAACGGAAACGTTTTCCTTGGAGTGACTGTGTGGGATGTACATATGAACGAAAACGTTTAGCGGGGACTGACTATGTGGGATGTACTTGCGACCAGAAACAATTTCGCCGTATAATTGTATTTTTTAGCTCTACTGTACGTATTTCCGTATTTGAGCGCTCGCCGGTCGCACACGACCTCATTTTGCCGAGCGTGTGTGCCAGGAGGGCATATCCCTGACAGTTTCTGGGTCGTGTGGGATGGACCCCCCTATCGCCCACACTCACTTGGCAACGGTTCCAAATGCCAACGTGGAAAGGGGTTTTAAAATGTTTGTTTAGGACCGACGCGCACCAGTGTCTGTTGAGGTTGGGGGGAGTTTCTTCCTCAGGCGCTCGCCAGCTGATCTCTGCTTGAGCCGGCAGAAGACCTTGGCTCACAAGATCGTCCAGCATGAGCGTTGATACTTGGGACCTAACTCAACCAACAGCCTTGTTGGTTTTTGGGGCCATCAAGGTTCTCACAAAGGTCAGCTACAGGGTTCAAGTAAAAGTAAATAAGCGGCAAATTACGTCCATATGGGATGAGCCGACATTTTCAGGAAGGACGTCCGGGTCATGAGATTGATAAGCTAGAAAAGAATAAGCCGGTGTTGGGGAACGTAGCATGCAATTTCAAAAAAAAAATCTACGATCACGCAAGATCTATCTAGGAGATGCATATCACCGAGAGGGGGAGAGTGTGTCCACGTACCCTCGTAGACCGAAAGCGGAAGCGTTAGTTTAACGCGGTTTATGTAGTCGAACTTCTTCTCGTTCCGACCGATTAAGCACCGAACGTATGGCACCTCCGAGTTCTGCACACGTTCAGCTCGATGACGTCCCTCAAACTCTTGATCCAGCAAAGTGCCGAGGGAGAGTTTCGTCAGCACGACAGCGTGGTGACGGTGATGGTGAATTGATCCGCGCAGGGCTTCGCCTAAGCACTACGTGAATATGACCGGAGGCGTAAAATGTGGAGGGGGGGCGTCGCACACGGCTAACAATGTTTGTTGTGTGTTCTAGGCGCCCCCTCCCCACATATATATAGGTGGGAGGGGAAGGGGGACAGCCATGGGGCGCCCTAAGTAGGAGGAATCCTACTTGGGGGCATCCTCCAATTCGGCCTCCCCCTTTCCTTATCTGCGGAGGGGGGAAGGAAAGAGGGGAGAGGGGAAAGGAAGGGGGAGTCCTATTCCCTCTATTTCCTTTCCTCCTCCCCTTTTCCTTTCTCCACTTAGGCCGGCCCATATGGGGGCGCACCAGCCCCTTTGTCCCGCCCTTGGCCCAATAAGGTCCATATCTTTGCCGGGGGATGCCCAGAACCCCTTCCGGTGACCCGATACGTACCCGGTACCCACGGAACACTTCCGGTGTCCGAATACTATCGTCATATATATGAATATTTACCTCTCGACATTTTCGAGACTCCTGGTCATGTCCGTGATCTCATCCAGGGCTCCGAACAACATTCGGTCACCAAATCACATAACTCATATAATACAAATCGTCATCGAACGTTAAGCGTGTGGACTCTACGGGTTCGAGAACTATGTAGACATGGCCGAGACACCTCTCCGGTCAATAACCAATAGCGGAACCTGGATGCTCATATTGGTTCCTACATATTCTACGATGATCTTTATCGTTCAAACCGTAATGACAACATACGTAATTCCCTTTGTCATCGGTATGTTACTTGCCCGAGATTCGATCGTCGGTATCTTCATACATAGTTCAATCTCGTTACCGGCAAGTCTCTTTACTCATTCCGTAATGCATCATCCCGCAACTAACTCATTAGTCACATTGCTTTCAAGGCTTATCATGATGTGCATTACCAAGAGGGCCCAGAGATACCTCTCTGATACTCGGAGTGACAAATCCTAATCTCGATCTATGCCAACCCAACAAACACCTTCGGAGATACCTATAGAGCATCTTTATAATCACCCAGTTATGTTGTGACATTTGATAGCACACAAGGTATTCCTCCGGTATCCGGGAGTTGCATAATCTCATAGTCAAAGGAATATGTATAAGTCATGAAGAAAGCAATAGCAATAAAACTTAACGATCATTATGCTAAGCTAATGGATGGGTCTTACCCATCACATCAATATCCTAATGATGTGATCCCGTTCATCAAATGACAACCCATGTCTATTGTTAGGAAACTTAACCATATTTGATAACGAGCTAGTCCAGTAGAGGCTTACTAGGGACACAATGTTTTGTCTATGTATCCACACATGTATCAAGTTTCCGGTTAATACAATTCTAGCATGAATAATAAACATTTAACATGATATAAGGAAATATAAAATAACAACTTTATTATTTCCTCTAGAGCATATTTCCTTCAGCCGGATCCAAAGTTATCACTATCAAGGCTAAAATGTGTTAGAGTTGTGTCAAATATTATTGTACAAAGATAGGTTACAGTTGAACTTGGTTTTGGACTATGTGTTGATAGGGTAGGAGTCGTGTCCTAATAGGACACCTGTATCCTAGGCCTCTCATATATAGCAAGGGTAGACACACGATGTGACCTATGCCAACATAATAACACAGGCACACGGGGGAGCCGGTGGCGTGTGCCGGCGCCCGGGTGGCCAGGTGTGCGGTATTGTAGCGGTATCATGGGGAGGAGGCCCATAGTCAAGCCCCGGGGATGTAGCCATGATGGTGAACCTCGTTAACAAATCTCGGTGTCGTGCCTTGTGTGATTGCTTGGTCCTAGATCGACGGTTGCCTCAGACTTATTCTAACAAGTGGTATCAGAGCAAGGTTGCGAGGAGGCTGCAGATTGTTGATCTAGAGGAGGAAGGATCTAGTCTGGGATGCATCCGACTATGGCGTGGTTCTTCTCAGCGAAATTGGAAAAAGGCAAGATCAGAGACAGACGCGTGTGCGTGCGGCGATCGATCGGGCGAGCGTACATACGCGAAATTCCAGGCGAGGTCGGATCGAGTAGGCGTCGTGTCGTGGTGTTCTAGGTCGAACTCGGTATCGACGAGATCGATCGATACTGTGATCAAAGGAACGTGGAGAAACGGCAGCCCGGTCCGTGGAGCGCATGGGTGGCAGACGCAGCTCATGGGCTGGCGCGTGTGCACACTAAAGCCCACGCGGTGGAAGACGTGGGCGCTGGAAGCCCTGGATCGGTTGAACTGCATGATTGTCGTGTGTATGGCCACGGGTTGCTGGAAGCTGAGTCACGGAAAGAGCATATGAAGTAGAGAAGGCACCTGATGAGATTTGTTTGGGAAAAAGGAAGCAAACAGTACCACGTGTGTGTGTTTAAGAGCAGTTTGGGTTGGATCAAGTTCGATCTATTTTCTGCTATAGGATGCACGGAGAAGCAACAACAAACAGTGACATGAAAAAGGAAGTTTTTTTCTGGGTCGGTTTGCTGAGATGGCTTGGAACACGTGGATAGGATGCGGAGGCGCGCGGACAAGCGCGTCATGAGGATCATGCAAACATAGGGCGTCTAAGACATGCATGGATGTGCAAGCGGTTGTGATGCAGGGTGGAGCATGATTATCGCCGGACATGTTCAGCTGGGTCAGACTAGACAGTCTGACGGATCAACGCAAGTCGGTTGGTACAGAAGATGGTGGTGGGATCAGCGAAGATGACGTAGGAGCGTGATGCTGATGGTGACCGACTTTTGGGGCGTGGAAACACGTGGCGCAGGCCCGAGGGCTTGTGTGTGGCTTCGATAAGGCTATGGCGCATGGTTGATTCAAGGCAGTGTACACATGAGAGCTTAAAGTCGACGGGGCACGAGGGTAGCATGGTCAGCTACATGGAGTCATGTTGAAGGTGGAGCTGGAGTGTGATGGACGACTTCACTCTATGCTGACGGAGGGGCTACGACGTAAATGCATGGAGAGCCGAAGCCTATTTCAGCGGGAAAGCAAGAGACACGTGGATCGGACTGGGTACCAGTTGTCTAATGGAGACGTGATACTCGACATCGGTCGGTGATGATCAGTGGTTCTCTGCAGTGGGGATTGAGTGATGTGGGTTCGCGACCTTGGGAGACTCGGCCAGGACAGCAGAGGCTCGACGCGATGGTAGCGGCGAGGCTGCAGTAAGCATGGGACACAACGACATGCCAATGCACTGGTGGTCAGACATGTGGTCGGAAAAATTATGCAGGGGGTGTTGAAGCAGTGTTGATGAGTACCAGATTCAAGTTGGTGACTAGGTCTATCGGTGCCGGAAGACGGACAGGAGTTGACCATCGAGAATATGAGAAAGTGGTGGAAAGTCTGAAATTGTCAAAACAGAGAGAGTACATGGCCGTATATTCTGTGGTGCTCGGTGCACATGGCAGAGTGCGGATGACAAGATAGAAGGAGGCGGAGTGCTATAGCTGTGGGACATGTCAGAGACTATCCGGAAAAAGGGTGAGACAATTGTGAATTTGACTCAGGGTGACACAGGGCGACGGTGAAATTCCTTCATGTTTAGACAGTCATGAAAGAGTGGTGATGTTGAGTTCAAGTAATTCTTATATGTGGCATCCAATATGTGAGTTGTTCACTTTCACACAGACAGTGGTCGGTGTGTGATGGCGTTGAACAGATTCTCTGGAAGTTGGGAGCACAAACTAGAGTAATGAGGAACTTAATTTTGCTCGAGTGTTGACTGTGAAGTGGACGAGAAGGGACTACAGTTGCAGGTGGAGTCACATGGAGTCTGGGGGTAACAGTGGTGCTCATGGTGTATATCAAGTCCAATGTACATGGAGGTTCAATGCATAGATGAATTCAAGGTGGCGGAGAATATTCGCCAAGGTGGAGTTTCTTGGAGTTGTGTCGAATATTATTGTACAAAGATAGGTTACAGTTGAACTTGGTTTGGGACTGTGTGTTGACAGGGTAGGAGTCGTGTCCTAATAGGACACCTGTATCCTAGGCCTCTCATATATAGCGAGGGTAGACACATGATGTAACCTATGGCAACATAATAGTACATGCACGCGGGTGAGCCGACGGCGTGTGCCGGCACCCGGGCGGCCAGGTGTGCGGTATTGTAGCGGTATCATGGGGAGGAGCGCCCATAGTCAGGCCCCGAGGATGTAGCCATGATGGTGAACCTCGTTAACAAATCTTGGTGTCGTGCCTTGTGTGATTGCCTGCTCCTCGGTAGATCGACGGTTGCCTCGGACTTATTCTAACAAAATGGACCTTGGCGAATGAGCTAAGATAGCTCTAGGATCCGGCCAGATTGAGCCAGTATTTAGTGGAAATTCCAGTATTTTGCTAAGTGTTGAATGGCCTAATAAGCTGAGTCTATCGCAAGAAAAAATCTTGGAAAGTAACTACGACTACAGATCTAGAAAATGCCTTGAAGATAAAAATAAAAAGCCCTAAGTAGGTGGCAGAGGCGGGAGCTAATCTATTAATGAGGAAGTATTCAAGCATTACAAGGATCCTAGATTGGATAAAACGACATCATTACGAGTAATCGTCGCGTCAACTCAAGCTGTTTGAATGGGTTCAGATCTAAAGCAAAGGAGTGGCGATGAGTGCCGATGAACTATTGAAGAACTACAGAAGAGCGATGGGAAAACTTACAGATCTGGAGAGGAGCACGATGGAGCACTGGAGCACCATGGAAGTGGTCAGAGCTCTATCAATGAGAATCTGGTGAAGCTGACGCTCTTCTTCGAGGGCATCACTGAAGCAGGGAGCTCGGGCGCGATGATGGTAGCAGACGGAGGAAGAAGATGATGGAACAGAGGGGTAAAAAGTAAACCTCAGGTCCCTTCGTGTATATTTATAGGACAGTGAGAATGTGAAATGACAAGTGCGAAAGGATGGGCGGTGTAGTAAATTTTGGGCGGAAAGGTACCTTGATTTTCGGGCCCGTCAGATCCACTCAAAATTTGTGGTGATGCCACGCATAAATTACGGGAGTTCAGTAAGATGACGTCATGGTGTGAAGAAGGGGCGCGAAATGTTGAAGTGAGGAAATGCTACTTCTTGAGCTTGCGTTGGTTTTTCCCTTGAAGAGGAAAGGGTGATGCAACAAAGTAGAGATAAGTATTTCCCTCAGTTTGAGAAGCAAGGTATCAATCCAGTAGGAGATAACGCACAAATCACCTAATACCTGCACAAACAATCAAACAACTTGCACCCAACGCGATAAAGGGGTTGTCAACCCCTTCACGGTTACTTGCAAAAGTGAGACCTGATAGAGATAGACAAACAGTAAAGTAAATATTTTTGGTTTATAGATCTGAAAGTAAAAGATTGCAAAATAGTAGATCGGAAACTTATATGATAGAAAATAGACCCGGGGGCCATAGGTTTCACTAGAGTCTTCTCTCAAGATAGCAAATAATACGGTGGGTGAACAAATTACTGCCGAGCAATTGATAGAAGAGCGCATAGTTATGACGATATCTAAGGCAATGATCATGAATATAGGCATCACATCCGTGTCAAGTAGACCGAAACGATTCTGCATTTACTACTGTTACTCCACACATCGAACGACTCCTGCCTGCATCTAGAGTATTAAGTTCATGAAGAACAGAGTAACGCATTAAGTAAGATGACATGATGTAGAGGAATTAACTCAAGCAATATGATGAAAACCCCATCTTTTTATCCTCGATGGCAACAATACAATATGTGCCTTGCTGCCCCTACTGTCATTGGGAAAGGACACCGCAAGATTGAACCCAAAGCTAAACACTTCTCCCATTGCAAGAAAAACCAATCTAGTTGGCCAAACCAAACCAATAATTCATAGAGAATTACAAAGATATCAAATCATGCATAAAAGAATTCAGAGAAGATTCAAATAATATTATAGATAAGCTGATCATAATCCGCAATTCATCGAATCTCGGCAAACACACCGCAAAAAAGTATTACATCGAATAGATCTCTAAGAACATCGAGGAGAACATGGTATTGAGAATCAAAGAGAGAGAAGAAGCCAACCAGCTACTAGCTATGGACCCATAGGTCTATGGTAAACTACTCATGCTTCATGGGAAGGGCAATAGAGTTGATGTAGAAGCCCTCCATGATCGAATCCCCCTCCGGCAGGGTGCCGGAAAAGGTCCCTAGATGGGATCTCATGGGTATAGAAGTTGCAGCGGTGGAAAAGTGTTTTCGTGGATGCTTCTGGTGGTTTGGGGATATGTGGGAATATATAGGCGAAAGAATTAGGTCATGAGGGTCATGGGGGACACAAGGGTGGGGGTGCACCTTACCCCCTGGGCATGCCCTCCGTCCTTGTGGCCGCCTCGTGGCTCCTCCGACTTCATCTCCAAGTCTCCTGGTTGTCTTCTGGTCCAAGAAAAATCATCGTGAAGGTTTTATTTCGTTTGGACTCCGTTTGGTATTCCTTTTCTACGAAACTCTAAAATAAGGAAAAAACAAAAACTGGCACTGGGCTCTAGGTTAATTGGTTAGTCCCAAAAATAATATAAAACATCATATTAATGCATATAAAACATCCAGAACAGATAATATAATAGCATGTAACAATAAAAAATTATAGATACGTCAGAGACGTATCAAGCATCCCCAAGCTTAATTCCTGCTTGTCCTCGAGTAGGTAAATGATAAATTTTTTTTTTGATGTGGAGTGCTACCCAACATATTTATCCGTGTAATTTTCTTTATTGTGGCATGAATGTTCAGATCCATAAGATTCAAAACAAAAGTTTAATATTGACATAAAAACAATAATACTTCAAGCATACTAACAAGGCAATTATGTCTTCTCAAAATAACATGGCCAAAGAAAGCTTATCCCTACAAAATCATATAGTCTGGCTATGCTCCATCTTCATCACATAAAATATTTAAATCATGCACAACCCCGATGACAAGCCAAGCAATTGTTTCATACTTTTGATGTTCTCAAACTTTTTCAACTTTCACGCAATACATGAGCATGAGCCATGGACATAGCACTATAGGTGGAATAGAATATGGTGGTTGTGGAGAAGACAAAAAGAAGGAGATAGTCTCCCATCAACTAGGCATATCAACGGGCTATGGAGATGCCCATCAATAGATATCAATGTGAGTAAGTAGGGATTGCCATGCAACAGATGCAGTAGAGCTATAAGTTTATGAAAGCTCAAAAGAAAACTAAGTGGGTGTGCATCCAACTCGTTGCTCACGAAGACCTAGGGAAATTTGAGGAAGCCCATCACTGGAATATACAAGCCAATTTCTATAATGAAAAATTCCCACTAGTATATGAAAGTGACAACATAGGAGACTCTCTATCATGAAGATCATGGTGCTACTTTGAAGCACAAGTGTGGTTGTCACGCCCAAGATGCGACCCTATCCGAGAGGAACTCGAAGGTCCCACCAAGGATAGACCCGCATATCGAAACGCTTTTGCAAGGTGGATATCATTACACCGTACCATTACATAATAGTTGGGGATACATACAAAAGGCACAACCGCCCCAAGAATACATCAATACATCATACATAAGATCAACATCCGACTACGGATGAAACACAAACAGAAGCTCAAACGACATCCACCCTGCTAGCCCAGGCTGCTGACCAGGAACCTATCCCCTGATCGATGAAGAAGAAGAAGAACTCAAAAACATGTAAACATCGCTCTCGCATCATGATCATTGCAATACCTGTACCTGCAACTATTGTGTAGTAATCTGTGAGCCACGAGGACTCAGCAATCCCATTACCATGGGTATCAAGACTAGCAAAGCTTAATGGGTAAGGAAGGGGTAAAGTGGTGAGGTTGCAGCAGCGACTAAGCACAGTATGGTGGCTAACTTACGAAACAAGAGCGAGAAGAGGAGCTTAACAAGCGGTCGTCAACTAGTAATGATCAAGAAGTGATCCTGAACTCCTACTTACGCCAAACATAACCCAAAAACCGTGTTCTCCTCTCGAACAACCCCGAAAAGAGACAATCACGGTTATGCACGCGGTTGGTGTATTTTAGAAGAGTTTGCTTCAAGTTTACTACAACCGGATATTAACAAATTCCCATCTGCCACATAACCGCGGGCACGGATTTCGAAAGTTCAAACCCTGCAGGGGTGCCCCAACTTAGCCCATCACAAGCTCTCACGGTCAACGAAGGATATTCCTTCTCCCGGGAAGACCCGATCAGCCTCGGAATCCCAGTTACAAGACATTTCGACAATGGTAAAACAAGACCAGCAAGACCTCCCGGCGTGCCGACACCCTGATAGTAGCCGCGCGTATCTCGTCTCAGGCCACGACCGGATGAGCACTACGTACAACTAAAAACCAGCCCTCAAGTTTCCCCGAGGTGGCGCTGCAAGTGGCTCTAGTTCGGACCAACACTTAGAGAAGCATTGGCCCCGGGGGGGGGGCTAAAATAAAGATGACCCTCGGGTTAATTACTCCCAAGGGAAAGGTATAGGTGGTAGGTAAGCAAATGGTAAAACCAATGTTGGGCCTTGCTGGAGGAGTTTTATTCAAGGCGAACTGTCAAGGGGTTCCCATAACACCCAACCGCATTAGGGACGCAAAATCCGGGAACATAATACCGATATGACAGAAACTAGGGCAGCAAGAGTGGAACAAAACACCAGGCATAAGGCCGAGCCTTCCACCGTTTACCAAGTATATAGATGCATTAATAATATAAGAGATATTGTGATATCCCAACATAAACATAATCCAACATGGAGCAATCTTCATCTTCACCTGCAACTAGCAACGCTATAAGAGGGGCTGAGCAAAAGCAGTAACATAGCCAAACAACGATTTGCTGGGAAGGGTGACAAAGGTTAGAGGTTCATGGCAATTTGGGGGGCTTGATAAGCAAGTGGTAGGTAACGTGGCATAGCGATAGCATCGAGGCAACTAGCATAGCAATGATAGTAATGAGATCCAAGGTGACGGTCATCTTGCCTGAAATCCCGCTAGGAAGAAGAACGAGTCCATGAAGAAGATGAAGCCACGTAGACGAACCAATCGTAGATGAACGAATCCTCACGATCGCAACGAAACAGGAACTAATGAGAAGGAGCACAACCGGAAAGAAGCAAACAACATGGTAAACACACAACACATAAACATGACATGATGCTCAACCAAGTATGATGCATGACAAGGCTACATGAAGCTACTCATGGCAAGAGATGATGCATACAAGAGCAACACATCAAAGCAAGTTTAAATGAGGCCGGAAACAACATATAACAATTCCGGTAAGTCCTGATATGCAAATTTCGAAATTGGTCCAGATCTGAACAAAACATTATGTTGAAGTGGTTAAACAGCAAGTTAAAAAGCACTAAGACAATCTACACAAAATTCTAGTCAAATTACATATAAAGTTCATTTAATTTAGAGCTACGCCCTAGAAGATATGAACAAAACAAGTTAAACATGGCATTGATACCAAATGCATTCAAACATCAAGCAAACACACTCAAAACATGGATGCAACAAGGTAACATGAAACTACATGCAAAACTAACCAAGTTTCATGTAGAGCACACTTAAAACGGAGCAACGGTTCAACACATACACATGAAACGAGTTTAAAGGACAAGCTGTCCAAAACAGCAACTAGGCAACTTGCAAGTATTAAAACAACATGCTACAGCACCTCAACATGAAAACAAATGACATGGGCGAGATTTACAGGTAAAATATTACAAAACATGAACACTGAGCTATCTCTAGAAACTACTAGAACATACTCAAAAGGACATGGCAAGATTGCAAATAATAACAGTTTCACAGACTTGGCAGAATTTCACTAGACATGACAGAAATAATATCAGGTTGCAAAGTTTAGAGCTATCAAACAACATGCTACAGGAACTTATCATGGCAACCAAAGGCATCACATGCTAGTACTAAAATCAATTAACAAAACTCACTTACTGAACTTATTCCAAAGATCAACAGAAAAGATGGTAGCACCCATGCAAACATGGCAAATGATATGGCAGATTCAGACAATGAAAATAACAGCACATGGCAGGAGCAA
Organism: Triticum aestivum; assembly: GCF_018294505.1. NCBI lineage: Eukaryota > Viridiplantae > Streptophyta > Magnoliopsida > Poales > Poaceae > Triticum > Triticum aestivum. Next base: position 279,518,984 of record NC_057808.1, read on the forward strand.
CGATAAGCAGGCATGTTGGTGAGCTTGTACATCTCATAAAAGAGCATTTCATGGCATTACAAGGTAATCAACAGTAAGAAGACATGTTCATGAAGCTAATAATGGCAATAGAAAGTTCATAGGGTGCATGGACCACTAGTAAAACACATGGCAAAACTGAACTTAATGTTAACAGGCTGACAGCAACATTATTTAGCAATTTGAGAGCAAGATTACAACAAGCTAAAGCAGGCTATAAATGCAACCAAATGCATGTATTCATAGAGAATCACATGTGTAGCAAAATATTATTAGTGAACATCTCCAGAATATGCATGGATTGATTGGTAGTATCAAGCAAAAATAGCAAGATGATATAACAGTTTCAGCATTGACAGAATACTAACAGCAAGTAGCCCACTTCACGAGCTTGATGCACTCACCACAAGGTACACAGAAATACATGGATTGCACCACTGTAAAGATGGCATGAATATTCACCTAAAACATGTAGACATCATGCTCAAAGGATGCACACACAAAATGCAACGAAAATGACAAAACAGCAAGTTATAACAGTCTCAGCAGGTTAACATCATATAGCACTCTTTCAACGATGATTAGGGCATCAAGATGAACTCAAACAAGCATGCCACAATAGAATGAAATGAAGAACATCTCATGATGAACACTTTGATATATTATATTCATGAAACGGAGCTATATGCAAGGAGATATGACATAATGAACATGGGCACATGAAGCTAGAAATACTGGGACTTGGAGAAAAAAACAACCTCCGTAAAAGTCAACGCGGGATCGAGCGGAGCGGGACGGCGCGGTGCGGGACGGATCCGGCCGTTTGGTTGGATGAGCGGGGGCGCGGGGCGACGCGCGGGAGGCGGCGGCGGTGCGCGAGGGTGGCAGTGGTGGTGCACGAGGGCAGCGGAGGAGCTCGGCGATGGGAGGCGCGCTTCGGTGGGGTCGAGGCGGCGGCGGGCGATGAACACCGGCGAGGTGGCGACCCGGGCGCGCGGGGCATGCGGGCGGCGGCGCACGGGCTTGCTTGGGCCCGACGAGCCAGATCCGGGCCCCGGCGGGCCGCACGGTGGAGAGGGTGGGCGTAGGCCAGGCGGCGGCGACGGGGGATGACATGGCGGCCTCGGATTCGTCTGGGACGGCGGCGCGGGCAGGTCCGGCGCGGAATGGAAATGTCCGGCGGCGGGAGGTGGAAGAAGACTAGGGTTTGCCTGCGAATTTCGGGGGGGGGGGCATCTATTTATAGGTAGAGGGAGCTAGGAGTGTCCAAATGAGGTGCGGTTTTCGCCCACACGATCACGATCCAACGACCGAGAGCATGGAGGTGGTTTGGATGGGCTCATGGGCTGTGGTGAAGGGGGGCTGGGCTACAAAGAGAGAGGGGTTTTGGGCTACGCGGTTAACCGTTAGGGCATTAAACGAACTCCAAATGGAACGAAAATTGACAGGCGGTCTACCTACTCTAAAACAACACCGCACGCCAAGTTTCATCTCATTCTGAGAACATTTTTATGCCACGCACGAAACGAGGTCCGAGAGGTGCAATGGGTGCGTGTGAGAGTGTCGGATCGCGAAACAGACAACGGGGAAAAGGACCGGATGCAAGTTTTGAAAAAACATGATGTTGCAATGCAGATGATGACATGGCAAAGTGCAACACGCTAGCAAATGACATGGCAATGGCGGCGAATAACTGGAAGACACCTGGCGCATCGGATTCGGGGCGTTACAGTGGTAAAAGGATAGTAACATTGTCCCTTCTCTCTTTTCTCTCATTTTTTTGGGCCTTCTCTCATATTTTTGGCCTCTTTTATTCGTCCGGAGTCTCATCCCGACTTGTGGGGGAATCATAGTCTCCATCATCCTTTCCTCACATGGGACAGTGCTCTAATAATGAAGATCATCACACTTTTATTTACTTACAACTCAATACTTAGAACAAAATATGACTCTATATGAATGCCTATGGCGGTGTACCGGGATGTGCAATGAATCAAGAATGACATGTATGAAAGCATTATGAACGGTGGCTTTGCCACAAATACAATGTCAACTACATGATCATGCAAAGCAATATGAGAATGATGGAACATGTCATAATAAACGGAACGGTGGAAAGTTTCATGGCAATATATCTCGGAATGGCTATAGAAATGCCATAATAGGTAGGTATGGTGGCTGTTTTGAGGGAGGTATATGGTGGGTGTATGGTACCGGCGAAAGTTGCACGGTATTAGAGAGGCTAGCAATGGTGGAAGGGTGAGAGTGCGTATAATCCGTGGACTCATCATTAATCATTAAGAACTCACATACTTATTGCAAAAATCTATTAGTTATCGAAAAGAAGTACTATACGCATGCTCCTAGGGGGATAGATTGGTAGGAAAAGACCATCGCTCGTCCCCGACCGCCACTCATAAGGAAGACAATCAATAAATAAATCATGCTCCGACTTCATCACATAACGGTTCACCATACGTGCATGCTACGAGAATCACAAACTTTTAACACAAGTATTTCTCAAATTCACAATTACTCACTAGCATGACTCTAATATTACCATCTTTATATCTCAAAACAAGCATAAGGAATCAAACTTCTCATAGTATTCAGTGCACTTTATATGAAAGTTTTTATTATATCCCTCTTGGATGCCTATCATATTAGGACTAAATTTATAACCAAAGCAAATTACCATGCTGTTTAAAGAATCTCAAAATAATATAAGTGAAGCATGAGAGTTCAACTATTTCTATAAAATAAAACCACCGATGTGCTCTAAAAAGATATAAGTGAAGCACTAGAGCAAAATTGCCTAGCTCAAAAGATATAAGTGAAGCACATAGAGTATTCTAATAAATCAGGATTCATGCATGTCCCTCTCAAAAGGTGTGTATAGCAAGGATGATTGTGGAAAACTAAGAAGAAAATACTCAAATCATACAAGATGCTCCAAGCAAAACATATATCATGTGGTGAATAAAACTATAGCCTCAAGTAAAGTTACCGATAGACGAAGACGAAAGAGGGGATGCCTTCCGGGGCATCCCCAAGCTTAGCCTCTTGGTTGTCCTTTAATATTACCTTGGGTGCCTTTGGAATCCCCAAGATTAGGATCTTGCCACTCCTTATTCCATAATCCATCAAATCCTTACCCAAAACTTGAAAACTTCACAACACAAAACTCAACAGAAAATCTCATAAGCCCCGTTAGTATAAGAAAATAAATCACCACTTTTGGTACTGTTGTGAACTCATTATTTATTTATATTGGTGTAATATCTACTGTATTCCAACTACTATATGGTTCATAGCCCCCGATACTACCCATAGATTCATCAAAATAAGCAAACAACACATAGAAAACAGAATCTGTCAAAAACAGAACAGCCTGTAGTAATCTGTAACTCCCGAATACTTCTGTAAATCCACAAATTCTAAAAAATTAGGGCAACAGGGTAAATTTGTTTATTAATCTTCTTCAAAAATAATTAGTATTTTATCACGCTTCTGTGATTTTTAATAATTCTGGGACTGAGCACAAAAGTTTTTGTTTTTCAGCAAGATCAAATCAACTATCACCGTAAGCCATCCTAAAGGTCTTACTTTGCAAAAACACTAATTAAAATAGCAAAACATAATTACTACAGAGGTAATAATGTGTAATTTATTCAAGAAAAGTAGCAAAACAAAAAGCACAAAAAAATTGGTTGCCTCCCAACAAGTGCTATTGTTTAACGCCCCTAGCTAGGCATAAAAACAAGAATAGATCTAGGTATTGTCATCTTTGGTATGCAATCCATAAGTAGCTCTCTTAATAGATTATTATGGAAATTTAATTTTCTTTCTTGGAAAGTGTTCCATGCCCTTCCTTAACGGAAGTTGGAATCTAATGTTTCCTTCTTTCATATGAATACTTGCACCAATTGTTCTAAGGAAAGGTCTCCCAAGAATAATATGACATGTAGGATTGCAATCTATAACAAGAACAATGAAATCTACGGGCACATAATTCCTATTTGCAACAATAAGAACATCATTAATCCTTCCCATGGGTTTCTTAATAGTGGAATCCGCAAGCTGCAAATTTAAAGAACAGTCATCAAATTCACGGAAACCTAGCACATCACATAAAGTTTTTGGAATCATGGAAACACTAGCACCCAAATCACACAAAGCATGTCACTCATAATCTTTAATCTTAATCTTAATATTAGGTTCCCACTCATCATAAAGTTTTCTAGGGATAGAAACTTCCAATTCAAGCTTTTCTTCAAAAGATTGCGTCATAGCATCAACGATATGTTTAGTAAAAGCTTTGTTTTGATTATAAGCATGAGGAGAATTCAGCATGGATTGCAACAAGGAGATACAATATATTAAAGAACAACTATCATAATTAAATTTCTTGAAATCCAAAAGAGTGAGTTCATTGCTACTTAAAGTTTTGACCTCTCCAATCCCACTTTTATCAATTTTTGCATCAAGATCTAAAAACTCTGAATCATTGGGACACCTTTTAACTAAAGTTGACTCATCTATAGTCCCATATTTATCAATATTTATATTGTAAAACAAAGATTCAATAGGATTCACATCAATCACTTTAAGATCTTCATCTTTATTTTCACGGAAACTAGAAGAACACGTTTTTACAAACCAATCTCGTTTAGCACGCATCTTAGCGGTTCTTTCTTTGCACTCATCAATGGAAATTCTCATAGCTTTGAGAGACTCATTAATATCATGCTTTGGTGGAATAGATCTAAGTTTCAAAGAATCAACATCAAGAGAAATTCTATCCACGTTCCTAGCCAACTCATCAATCTTAAGCAATTTTCTTCAATCAAAGCATTGAAATTCTTTTGCGAACTCATAAATTCTTTAACACTATTCTCAAAATCAGAGGGCATCTTATTATAATTTCCATAAGAATTGTTGTAGGAATTACCATAATTATTAGAGGAATTACTAGGAAACGGCCTAGGATTAAAATTACCTCTATACGCGTTATTACCAAAATTGTTCCTACCAACAAAATTCACATCCATAGATTCATTATTATTCTCAATCAAAGTAGAGAAAGGCATATCATTAGGATCAATATAAGCACTCTTTCTAGCAAATAATTTCATAAGCCCATCCATCTTTCCACTCAAAACATTAATCTCTTCAATCGCATGCACTTTTTTACTAGTGAAGATCTTTCGGTATGCCATTGCGAATAATTAACCATAATATTATCTAGGAATTTAGTAGATTATCCTAAAGTAATTTCCATAAAAGTACCTCCCGCGACCGAATCTAAAAGATATCTAGAAGCAAAATTCAATTCGGCATAATTTTTTTGTATAATCATCCACAAATTCAAACCATGAGTAGGGCAATTTCATATCATCAATTTCATCCTCTCCCAAGATGTTGCAACATGTTCATGATCAAGTTGCTTAAAATTCAAAATATCGTTCCTAAGGGAGATGATCTTAGCGGGAGGAAAATACTTGGAAATAAAAGCATCTTTACACTTATTCCATGAATCAATACTATTTTTAGGCAAAGATGAAAACCAAGTTTTAGCACGATCTCGTAGTGAGAACGGAAATAGCTTCAATTTAACAATATCATTATCCACATCTTTTTTATTTTGCATATCACATAACTCAATGAAACTATTAAGATGGGATGCGGCATCTTCACTAGGAAGGGCGGAAAATTGATCTTTCATAACAAGATTCAACAAAGCGGCATTTTTGTAAGATTCCGCACTAGTGGCGGGAGCAATTGGAGTACTAATAAAATCATTGTTATTGGTGTTGGAAAAGTCACACAATTTGGTATTCTCTTGAGCCATCGTGATGAAGCAAGAAATCCAACACACGAGCACACAAAAAGCAAACGAAGAAGACGGACGAAAGAGGGGCGAAGAAAAGGCAAATCTTTTCGAAAATTTGTTTTAGAAGTGGGGGAGAGGAAAACGAGAGGCGAATGGAGAATAATGTAATGCAAGAGATGAGAGTTCATGATTGGTACTTGGTATGTATTGACTTGGTGTAGATCTCCCCGGCAACGACGCTAGAAATTGGCAAGTTGACGGGAAGCAAATCCTGACTTGGCATAAATCTCCCCGGCAACGGCGCCAGAAATTCTTCCTGCTACTTCTTGAGCTTGCGTTGGTTTTTCCCTTGAATAGGAAAGGGTGATGCAACAAAGTAGAGATAAGTATTTCCCTCAGTTTGAGAACCAAGGTATCAATCCAGTAGGAGTCAACGCACAAATCACCTAATACCTGCACAAACAATCAAACAACTTGCACCCAACGCGATAAAGGTGTTGTCAATCCCTTCACGGTTACTTGCAAAAGTGAGATCTGATAGAGATAGATAAACGGTAAAGTAAATATTTTTGGTATTTTTGGTTTATAGATCGAAAAGTGACATATAGCAAAATAGTAGAACTGGAACTTATATGATGGAAAATAGACCCGGGGGCCATAGGTTTCACTAGAGGCTTCTCTCAAGATAGCAAATAATATGGTGGGTGATCAAATTACTGCCGAGCAATTGATAGAAGAGCGCATAGTTATGACGATATCTAAGGCAATGATCATGAATATAGGCATCACGTCTGTGTCAAGTAGACCGAAATGATTCTGCATCTAATACTATTACTCCACACATCGACCGACTCCTGCCTGCATCTAGAGTATTAAGTTCATGAAGAATAGAGTAGCACATTAAGTAAGATGACATGATGTAGAGGAATTAAATCAAGCAATATGATGAAAACCCCATCTTTTTATCCCCGATGCCAACAATACAATACGTGCCTTGCTGCCCCTACTGTCACTTGGAAAGGACACCGCAAGATTGAACCCAAAGCTAAGCACTTCTCCCATTGCAAGAAAAACCAATCTAGTTGGCCAAACCAAACCGATAGTTCGAAGAGAATTACAAAGATATCAAATCATGCATAAAAGAATTAAGAGAAGATTCAATTAATATTCATAGATAAGTTGATCATAAATCCACAATTCATCGGATCTCGGCAAACACACCAAGAACATTGAGGAGAACATGGCATTGAGAATCAAAGAGAGAGAAGAAGTCATCTAGCTACTAGCTATGGACCCGTAGGTCTGTGGTAAACTACTCATGCTTCATCGGAAGGGCAATAGAGTTGATGTAGAAGCCCTCCGTGACCGAATCCCCCTCCGACAGGGTGCCGAAAAAGGTCCCTAGATGGGATTTCACGGGTACAGAAGGTTGCGGCGGTGGAGAAGTGTTTTCGTGGATGCTTCTGGTGGTTTGGGGATATGTGGGAATATATAGGCGAAAGAATTAGGCCACGAGGGTCACGGGGGGCCCACAAGGGTGCGGGTGCGCCCTACCCCCTGGGCACCCTACCCCCCTGGGCGCGCCCTCCGTCCTTGTGGCCGTCTCGTGGCCCCTCCGACTTCATCTCCAACTCTCCTGGTTGTCTTCTGGTCCAAGAAAAATCATCCTGAAGGTTTTATTCCATTTGGACTCCGTTTGGTATTCCTTTCCTGCGAAACTCTAAAACAAGGAAAAAAGAAAAACTGGCACTGGGTCCTAGGTTAATAGGTTAGCCCCAAAAATAATATGAAATAACATACTAATGCATATAAAACATCCAAAACAGATAATATAATAGCATGGAACAATCAAAAATTATAGATACGTTGGAGACGTGTTAGGAAATATCACAAGCCAGCAATATCGGCCAGGAAATAAACTGAAGGGACAAAGGAAATTCTGGTTCACTGAAGATGACCCAGAGTTAATTTCAACGTGAAGCTTAATGTGGATAAATCCAAGTTAACCTGGGGGCTAATGTTGGGGATATACCCCACAGTATGACCCGACCAAGATATGACCTGATTATCCAGTGGCGGCTCATGAACATGTTCATTATGTGGGCCGCGGTTAACCATGAAGTTCAAGGCCGAGGAGGCGACTTAAAGAGAAGGTCGGCTCATGGCCCAGTATATGGCAGACCAGCTTAAGGAGGAAGTTATGAGGATTTTCCCTTACTTGAGAGATGATAATCCTCAAGTGCAAGGAATCATCGTAGCACTTTCCAAAGGTGGAAGTGATAAGTATGGAGTGTCGAACCCACAAGGAGCTAAAGGTAAGATCAATATTCTCTCAAGTCCTATCTGCCACTGATACGACTCTACGTACACTGAATGTTTGCTTCCAACTAGAAACGAGAAATAAAACTATGTTGTGGGTATGAAGAGGATAGCTTTGCATGATATCGGAGAACTAAAATATAAAAATAGGTGTTGTTATCATAAATTTAGAATATATTACTATATATTATAAATAGCGAGTGTGAAATAATGATGGGTCGGTGTACGGAGTTATCCTAGGCAATCATTATCAAGATCGGTAATCATTATTGTAATTTTATATGAGGGAGAGGCATAAGCTAACATACTTTCTCTCCTTGAATCATATGCACTTATGATTGGAACTCTAGCAAGCATCCGCAACTACTAAAGATCATTAAGGTAAAACCCAACCATATCATTAAAGTATCAAGTCCCCTTTATCCCATACGCAACAACCCCCTTAACGATAATTGTTGAAGAAGAAAGATGGGATGCCAACCGGGGCATCCCCAAGCTTAGATGCTTGAGTATCCTTGAAATATTTACTTGGGGTGCCTTGGGCATCCCCAAGCTTGAGCTCTTGCCTCTCCTTATTCCTCTCATATCGGTAACTCCTTGTTCTTCGAACACTTCATCTACACAAAACATAACACAAAACTTGGTGAGATACGTTAGTATAATAAAGCAAATCACTACCTTTATGTACTATTGTAAACTCATTCCAATTTCATATTAGCATTATATCTACTGTATTCTAACTTCACCATGGTTCATACCCCCCGATACAACCCATAGATTCATCAAAATAAGTGAACAACACATAGAAAACAGAATCAGTCAAGAACAGGACAGTCTCTAGCAATCTGGAACTTTCATATACTTCTGTAACTTCAAAAATTCTAAAAACATAGGACAGTCCAAATAATTTGTAGAGCAGTAATGTGTAAAATTTTCAAGATTTTATCATGCTCTAGTGAATCTAAACAATTCAAACACTACAGCCAAAGTTTCTGTTTTTCTGCAGCACACACCAAACAAGCAATTTAAACATTCTAAAACCAAACCTAGACGCATTATTTTTATAATACAATGAATATATACAAGGGGATACTTATTTTTGAGAAACTTGCATGAAAAATTATACATTGTTTCCATGAGCATGAACACAAGTGTTCAAGGTCGACCTTCACTTCTCCAATGCATAACCTTCCAATCACTTCTCCTGTTGAAAAAGTTTTTAGGCATAAGAGGCAAGTAAATTTCTTTTTGGTATTTTTGTTTGGTAATTTTTTTGTTTGTTTCACCCACAACTAAACATAAACAAAAGGGAAAACAAAATCTACTTACTGAAGAAAGAAAACAAGCATACACGAAAATATCAACCCCATGCTGTTGCTCCCTGGCAACGGCGCCAGAAAAGAGCTTGATAATCCTCAAGTGCAAGGAATCATCGTAGCACTTTACAAAGGTGGAAGTGATAAGTATGGAGTGTCGAACCCACAAAGAGCTAAAGGTAAGATCAATATTCTCTCAAGTCCTATCTGCCACTGATACGACTCTACGTACACCGAACGTTTGCTTCCAACTAGAAACGAGAAATAAAACTACGTTGTGGGTATGAAGAGGATAGCTTTGCATCATATCGGAGAACTAAAATATAAAAATAGGTGATGTTATCATAAAGTTAGAATATATTACTATATATTATAAATAATGATGGGTCGGTGTACGGAATTATCCTAGGCAATTGTTAACAAGATCGGTAATCATTATTGTAATTTTATATGAGGGAGAGGCATAAGCTGACAGACTTTCTCTCCTTGGATCATATGCACTTATGATTAGAACTCTAGCAAGCATCCGGAACTGTAGGATCGAAAGTATGTCTAGGAGGGGGGGGGTGATTAAACTACTTGACCAAGTAAAAATCTAGCCTTTTCCGAATTTTATGTCTTGGCAGATTTTAGCAACTTAACACAAGTCAAGCAATCAACCTACACATGCAATTCTAAGAGTATAGCAGCGGAATGTAAATCATTTCATATGAAGGTTAAGGGGAGAAGTTTGGAGGGAACAAACGCAATGTAGACACGGAGATTTTTGGCGTGGTTCTGATAGGTGGTGCTATCGTACATCCACGTTGATGGAGACTTCAACCCACGAAGGGTAACAGTTGCGCGAGTCCATGGAGGGCTCCACCCACGAAGGGTCCATGAAGAAGCGACCTTGTCTATCCCACCATGGCCATCACCCACGAAGGACTTGCCCCTCACTTGGGCAGATCTTCACGAAGTAGGCGATCTCCTTGCCCTTACAAACTCCTTGGTTCAACTCCACAATCTTGACGGAGGTTCCCAAGTGACACCTAACTAATCTAGGAGTCACCACTCTCCAAAAGGTAATAGATGATGTGTTGATGATGAACTCCTTGCTCTCGTGCTTCAAATGATAGTCTCCCCAACACTCAACTCCCTCTCTCATAGATTTGGATATGGTGGAAGGATGATTTGAGTGGAAAGCAACTTGGGGAAGGCTAGAGATCAAGATTCTTGTGGTTGGATTGGAATGTCTTGGTCTCAACACATGAGTAGGTGGTTCTCTCTCAGAAAATGAGTAGTGGAAGTGTAGGCACGTTCTGGTGGCTCTCTCTCAAATGGAGAAGGGGGTGGAGGGGTATTTATAGCCACCACACAAAATCTAACCGTTACACACAATTTACCAAACTCGGTGGGACTGAATAGTGAAACTCAGTGAGACCGACCTGGTTCAAAATGTGAACGTTAGGCTTTTCGGTGGGATCGACATGATCAACTCGGTGGGACCAATGTGCTAGGGTTAGGGCGAAACCTCATCTCGGTGAGACCGATCACATGAACTCGGTGAGACCGATTTCAGTAATAAGCAAACAGAGACTTGGCCAGGCAAACTCGGTGGGACCGATCGCTCATTTCGGTGAGACTGAAACATTACAAAAAGGAAACAGAGAGTTTGCATTGCCAACTCGGTGGGACTGATCACTCATCTCGGTTAGACCGAAACGTTATGAAGGGAAATAGAGAGTTTGCAATCTCATCTCGGTGAGACCGAGATCCCTATCGGTGAGATCGAACTGATTAGGGTTTCTGGCTATGGCTATGTCAAGTGAACTCGGTGGTGCCGGATAGATCAAATTGGTGGGGCCGAATTTGACTTTAGGTTTAGGACATATGTGGAAATGAGAAAGTGGTTAAGGGCTTTTGGAGCATATCACTAAGCATTTTGAGCAAACAAGCCATTAAGCAACACCTCATCCCCTTTTAATAGTATTGGCTTTTCCTATGGACTCAATGTGATCTTGGATCACTAAAATGAAAATGTAGAGTCTTGAGCTTTTGCCAATATGTGTCCTCATCTCTAGTCCATGCCATACCAATCATTGAGCTTTCTGAAACATTAATCTTGAATGGATATTAGTTCAATGAGCTATATGTTTTTATGAATTACCAAAACCACCCGGGGATTAGTTGCACTTTCAATCTCCCCCTTTTTGGTAATTGATGACAACATATAGATCAAAGCTTCGACAAATGATAATATAAAATAAGTACATCGTCACTTTGAGAAGTATGTGATAAGCAAGAGCTCCCCCTAAATTTGTGCATTATTTAAAATTTGCTTTTGAATGCAAATGCACAATCGATTAGGATCATGGGTTACTCTTCCATGTCACATACATCTTAGTGGAGCGCTCAAAATGATAGAATATGAAATATGCACTCATCACCAAGACAAATATGATAGATCATACACAAGATATAGGATAGCATCATTCATGCATAGCATAATAAAGCATAGTATAATCCACCACATGATCATAAAAGTATCTCACACACAACCACAAATAGAGTATCAACCAAAAAAACTATCAAATGAAGTAGCAAGAGAGGAAGAAGAAAGCAAAACACACTCTCTCTCGAAGCCTATGATCTATACACTTTCTCCCCCTTTGGCAACAAGTTACCAAAAAGCTTGAAAATGCATAGTGCTATGCGACACTCTAAGCAAGATCTCCGGGAGCTGTGAAGTGCGAAGATGGCGTGGAGAGAACAGCATCTGCGAAGACTTCGGATGATGTCTGAGGAAATGGAGGGGTTGCCACTGGAGGGGCAACTGAGGTTGTGGCTGCAGGAGCTGAAGTTGTAGCCCTAGTTTCTGTCACTGGCACTGCTGCAGACCTTTGTGCTCTAGGCACCCTCTGATAAGCATATGTGGTTGTCTTGTCACTCCTGTCCTCAAGCTCTTCTTGTATGTTCTCAACTGAAGTCTGAATCTCAGTGACTTTGACATCCAAGTCATGTAGCTTTGTCTCAAAGATCCTCTCAAGGCTCTCTTGATTTTGAGTCAGGGTAGTCATCCCTTTCTCTATTCTCACAGTGGCCTCAAGAAGATAGCTGAGCTGGTCTTGCTTGGTCTCGAGATTGACTGCAGAAGGATCTGGAATTTTTTAAGCTTTTTCAGCCTATGCCTTCTCTCTTTTCTCTTGAGCTTCAAAAGAAGTTGGATTTGAAGCATCCATAACAACTGTGTTGTCCTCAAAATCAGGCCCCAAGGGAAGGTGCTCTCTGTCCAACAAATATGTGTATGTGCCCATCTTGGCATTTATGAGCATCTGAATATGTGGAGCATAGCCACATGATCTCTTCTGATCTGCTGCAGTTCTCTTGATAGTCTCAACAATCAAACTCATCACTTTAAATTTTTGTGGCGCATCAAACATCTGAAGCAAGTTGATGGAGTGGCCTCTGATCATCCTATGATCTCCTAACTTGGGCAACAATGTGTGCCTCAATATAGTGTTCATGGTGGCCAATCCAGACAACAAGTAATATACTGAGCCTAGCTTGTGTGTCTCCCAAGGCCTTTCAGGTATCTCTTTGTACATATTGGCCATGGAGTTGTGATCTTTCTTGCGCTTGGCATAGACATCAGTGTCATCTTCAGCTTCTTTAGGGGCATTGATCAACTTGGCCCACTCATCAATAGTAGATTGGTACCTAGTACCCTCAGTCATCCATACTATCCTTCCATCTGGGTAAAAATGTGCAGTGGAAGAATTGCATCACCATCTCATCATCCCATTTTGTCAGTTTCTGGCCAACAAATGTGTCAACTCCATTGAGTCTGAAGCTCTCATGAACTCCAGGAAAGTGATCTTCATTGTTGTCAATGTATTTCCAGTCCACCCATCTCATGTCACACACAATGGGCTTCTTGTCCAAGAGGACTATCTCATAGAAGTCCTGCTGTTCCTTAGTGTGAAACCTGTAGTCCACAGTTGTTCTTCTCATAGCATAGGGGTCTGACTGTCTCCATAACCTGAGACCTGCATCCTTCCTTTCCTTCATGTTCTCAGGAACTAGATGATTGTCATCATGATCAGGAATCTTTGGTTTGAGCTTTCTGAGCACTTGGGGCTCTTCTTCTTCTTCTTCTTCTTCTTCTTCTTCCATTTCAGGCACTAGGGCCTTGTTCTTCTCAGCAGCTGGTATGTTTCTATTTGATCTCTTGGGTGCTGCATGCTTAGAAGCTTGAGCAGCAGCAGCAGCCTTGGGGGCAGTCTTGGGCTTTGATGGAGTAGCCCCTGACTTGATGGCATCCACCATCAACTTTTGAGTCTCGGGTGCTAGTGCAGCAGCTTCTTCATCATCCTATTCATCATCAGATGAATGCTTCTCAAATTCAGCCATAGGATCTACAATTTTGCACCATCTTCCCCTTTTTCTTTCCTTCTTTTCCTTTCCAGCATCACTTGCTGGCTGGGTCTTCTCTTGAGTAGATGCTCTCACTTTTGACATAGGCTTCCTCTGAGCAGGAGCCTTCTTCTTCATCCCTTGCTTGATGCCAGCAGCAACAACAACAACTTGCTCTTTCTTTATCAACTTCTTCTTGGAAGTGACCTCTTCATCAGCAATGTAGTCCTCATCTTCAGAATCTTAATTTCTTTTCCTCCTCTGCCTAGTAGCAGCCTTAGGCAGGTTGCTTGGAGTACTTCTGCTTCCATCATCATAGATGTCAGAGGGACTAGTGCCCTCACTTAAGTTAACCTGTTCCTCAGATCTGTTTTGACTGTCACTATGATCTGACATAGCAAAAACTGCAAGCTGACCCTGAAAGCTGACCCTGTGAATAGATATAGTTGAGACGGAGTGGATGAGCATCACAAAGTACAGAGATTTGCAAAACAAATGAGTCAAAAACTTAGTTTAGTTTTCTACAGAAAGCATTTCGGAGCTACCAATTTGTTAAACTCGGTGACATCGAAGTATTAGTGTCTAAACTAGTGAAATCGGTCAGACCAAGACACAGTTCGGTGACTCCGAGATTGCTAGGGTTTCACTGAGAATCGAATTCGGTCACAGCGATTTGTAAGTTTCGTCAGACCGAAAATCACAAGTGCAATGGCCTAAGCCAAATCGGTGAGACCGATTTCTACAACTCGGTTGGTCCAAGATGAATTCGGCGGAAACCTAACCCTAAGATTTTGGATCAAACCTAATCTAAAGGAAGTTTTTGCTGGATAGAATAATCTCAAACGTGGTAAGAATCATGACATTGTCTTCGTGCTAAGAATCAGAGTGAGAAAGCACAAAGGATCGAACTCATACCCTAACTTGGCGATGAGCTCGCTACAGCGGCAACGGCGGCAAAGATTTCCGTTGACGGCGGCGGAGAGCAGCGGCAAGAGGTCGCTGGCGACTGAGGAGATGATCCGGAGACCTCGAGTCGGCAGAGCTGGACAGGCGCGGGCGAAAGGGTTTCGGAGAAATTTCCAAAAATTCGACCTGTGGGTTTATATATCCAGACCCTGTTGGTGTGACCGAGTGGAACGACTCGGTGGCACCGAGATGCAGAATCGCAAGCGGTTACTGCAACTCGGTGTGACCGAACTGTTCAAATCGGTGGCATCGAGATTGAAACCTAGATCAACTCAATGAACTCGGTATGACCGAAAGGAATCAATAGGTCAGACTGAAATACACAGAGAGGTTTTGGAAGTTTAAGTCTATGACAAATCGGTGGCTCCCGGTGCTCCTCACCTAGAGGGTTCAAATCTGACTTGATCAAACTTCGTGATGTAGCATGAATAGAGTTTGAGATGAGAAAAGCATAGATAGCTATAGGAAGTTCTTAGGCATTCTTGTCCATCCATTTGGCAAAAGAAAAGACCAAACAATCAAAGCAACAAATGGATGTCCTCGAATGAGAGAAATATGGACTCAACATGCTCACACAATAAGCAAATGAAATATGTGGCAAAGCATGCATAAACACTCTAGCATCTATCAAGGAATTGGCGATGATTAGGTCATCTATATATGAGTATATTGACTGAGGAGTCAAATGAGAACATTTGATCGTAGGTCATACTCATCGTTTAAGCACAATTGGGGTTACCACTTTTACATAAAGCGTTGTTGTGTTCACACCATTAGAGTTGCTTTAGCTCAATTCTTAGAGTAAAGCTCCCCCTAGATGTGATATCCCCCCTAAGAGGGATGAACTAACCTTCAGTTTTGTCGTTGATGACTTCATTGAGGTTTTGAAGATTAGGTGCTCAATGTTGATGTAGATCATTTGGAGCAATCCATTGGAGTGAGTTGCACTTTCAATACCTACACGGGTTAGTCCCACAAGGAACAAACAAGGATATCCATAGACGTAGAGTGAAGTACACACAAGATGATGTCCATGAAAGCATTAGGTTACCTTGTCCCTTGACTTACCAACAAGAGGGTTTGTTACTCCTTGAACTAGTGCAAGATGTGGAAGTTGATTGCACTTGTCCTTGCCAATATGAATATGAGTGAAGTATGTTGGCGGAGTCACCCTCAAGAACTCTCTAGTTCTTCTTCTTCGGGAACCACATCATCTTGATGGGAATCCTTGGAGTTGTAGTCGTACTTGATGAAGTAGAACTTGATGTAATCTTGGGAACCCACTTGACCAAGGCCTTAGGGGCTTCTTCAAATGGATCAATATCCTCTTGAAACTTGTCCTTGCCTTTTAGCTTGTGGTCTTGTGGTGGAAGATCATCTTGAGCTTGTGTCCCCTTGAAGGAAGTAGGATCATACTTCTCTTGTTGAGGAACAAACTTCGTCTTGGGGTATTGATCTTCTTCCCACTCAACTCCATTGGCATTGAACTTTCGTACAAAACCAACACCTTGATTCTTCTGGTGCCTTCCTTGCTTGCATACAATTTCCTCGAATTGCTTACTTCCGGCAAGGCTCTTATAAACACCTTTCTCTATAATTCCCTTCAATAAGCTATTTTCTTTCTCAAGTGCAACTTGGCTAAGAGAATCATTAGTGGAATCAAGAGAACTAGTAGAAGCAACAATATTGTATTTACCATGATTATTGCTACTACTAGAAGAAGAATCTTTCTTACTCTTGTTGCTAGATTTTACTTGTGGCATGTAAGTAGACAAGAGTAAACGCTTGGCAATGTAAGAAGAACCTTTCTTACAAAGATCATCATTGATTGCTTTTAAGAACCCATGCTCTTGCTCTAGATTGAGCTTTTCAAAGGGTAGCTTCTCATGAGTCTTTAAAAGCTCTCGATGATCTTCTAAGGTAGTTCATGAGCTAACTTAAGAGTGTTTAGTTCTTTAGTTAGACGCTCAATCTCCTTCTTATCATCATCATTCGTTTTATCTTGATTAGCATGATTAATAGCAAGTTCATCATAGTTTTCATCACTAGAGTTGTCAACAAGTAAATCATCATCACCTAGCAAGTCATCTTCATCACTATTGAAATCAACATACTCAGGGTGTGATACCTTTGGGCCTTTAGCCATGAAGCATCTTCCAATTCCTTCATTTGGTGAGTCAAATATGTCATAGGAGTTGGTTGATGAAAGTGCGTTATATCGACTAGAGGGGGGTGAATAGGCGATTTTTATGAATTCTTCACTAAGGAATTTCAGGGTGAGGAAATTCCTAAGCAAAGATATGCTTGCAGCGGAATAAGTACTCAGATGCAAACATAACAGAACATAGGCATGGTCATCATGATGAAATGAAAACAAGCACAGAGTACAGAAAACGTAAACACAGGATAAATAGGATGAAGACAAACAGACTGAAGAAATTGAACTGAGGAAATTGAGAAAGTCTTCAGTAAAAGTCTTCAAAAAGATATGAACAAGCACACAGCACAGTAATGAGGAAATGAAAGAGTTGAGGAAACAGAACCAGTTGGCTTGGTGAAGATAATGATTTGGTAGACCAGTTCCAACTGCTGTGACAGTTGTACGTCTGGTTGGAGCGGCTAGGTATTTAAACCTGAGGACACACAGTCATGGACACACAATCCTCACCGTATTCTCCTTGAGCTAAGGTCACACAGACCTTGCCCAATCACTCGTGGTAAGTCTTTAGGTGACTTCCAAACCTTCACAAACTCGGTCACTCGGCGATCCACAATTTCCTCTTGGATGCTCAGACCATGACGCCTAACGGTCTGGAAGATGCACAGTCTTCAAAGGTAATAAGCGTCAGATCTACGCAAGATCAATCTCTTCAGTGATGCTCAATCACTTTGGGTTTGTAGGTGTTTGGGTTTGGGTTTCCTCACTTGATGATTTTTGCTCAAAGTCCTCGGAGGATGGGATGCTCTCAAATGACAAGTGTTAGTTTCTCTTGGAGCAGCCAACCAGCTAGTGGTTGTAGGGGGCGGCTATTTATAGCCTAGGGAGCAGCCCGACATGATAACACATAAATGCCCTTCAATGATATGACCGTTAGGTGGGTAGATATTTTGGGACAGCTGGCGCATAGCACAGCAACGGTCGGAAATTTGACTATCAAATGCCCCAGGGCTATCATGTTCCTCACTTGTAGGCAATCCGCACTGGCGAATTCCTAACTCCTTAGTCAGAAACAAATTCCTCAGAGACCAGAAGAACTTCGTCTCTGTCACTGAAAAAATTGACTGAACTGTATGAGATTTCCAATGGCTTCACTCGAAGGGGTTGGTAGGTGTAGGATTTTGAGTTGAGCATCACTTGGAAAATTTTCCTTCGTATTTCCTCGACCCTCTTTAACAGTACGGTGTTTCCTATTACTCAAGAAAGAGAAAAAGAAACTACGAAAACAAAAGTCTTCACACTTCATGTTACTCGAATGAATACCAAGTCTTCACGGTCACACCAATTTCTTCACTTTCAAAGTCTTCAGAAATCCAAAGTCTTCAGTCGAAGAACTTCATTTTTAGGGCTCGACTTTCTCTGTAAATATCAAACTCCTCACAGACTTATAGACCTGTGTAAACTCACAAACGCATCAGTCCCTTAACCTATAAGTCTTCAATACACCAAAATCACTAAGGGGCACTAGATGCACTTACAATCTCCCCCTTTTTTGGTGATTGATGAAAATATAGGTTAAGTTTTCAACGGGGATAACCATAAGAAGTGTAAATACTGATATTGAGGAATTTGATTGCAAGATATAGAAGAACTCCCTCTGAAGATGTGCATAGTGAGGAATTTGCTTTTGAAGCAATGCACACTTGAAGAGTAGAATCATGGAGATCTCCCCCCTATATCTTGTAATTCATACACGCATTTTAACATATGATATGAAGAATTTGAAATGCATGATGAAATATGGTGACTGATGTAATTCAGCATGCGTGCATTAACATCAATGAGGAATAAGCATGCAGAATAACACAGCAAAGGTATCAGACCACCATAGGGTTTAAGTTTACAACTCGATCCACCAAAGTCTTCAAAAGAGCGAGAGTTGTAACTTAGCAAAAAAACGCCCATATATGTAGACCCGCTTGAAGACTAACTCAAATTTCTCCCCCTGTGTCATCGAATGAACAAAAGGATTGAAAATGAGGACTAACGCCCTTGAAGAATATCAAGTTGATGGAGGAGCGCCAGCATTGTTGGGGTCGGTTGTTGTAGTAGGGCCTGCCGCAGTGTCGTCCAAGTCTTCATGCTCGTCGGTGTCGCGCGATGAAGAATAGGAGCTGGCCACCAAAGAAGGAACCTTGACCTTCTTGAATTTGTTCGCTGGTGGTGCAGACTAGTCAAAGTCCTCCTTGAGACCCATTTGCTTCAGATCTTCTTCACCATACAGATGTGACAGAACAGCCGAGGTGCGACCGAAGACTTCATGGAGGTAGTAATGGTTTTTCTTCACTGCATTATGTGTAGCGGTCATGTTGTGAAGAAGAGAACCAAACTGACGCTTAACCCATTTGTGGTTTCGATCCACCTTCTGGTGAAGACTGGGGAGAAGCTCACGGTCAGTCATCACCCTTGGAGCTGTGGCTTGAGGATTTGGCTTAGAAGCATTGGCAGAATCATGAGTGGCAGAGTCATCATTGGTGGAGTAAGAAGCAGCTTTGCGGAACTGACCATCCAATGGACGAATGCCTTCATCAATAATAGCAGGTGCCTTGCCCTTTTCATCAGCTAAGGAATATGTCCGCTTGAGGACTTCAATTGGGGGCAAGTAGCTGAGGTGATTCTGAAAATCAGCCTTGTAGTTGAGTGAAGACCTTGTTCTCAGGAATCTCATAATCCAAGGAGCATAAGGCTTCAACTCAAACGGAGAGAGTGCAACATTTGCCAGAGTCCTCATGAAGAAATCATGATAATTGGCAGGAATGCCATGTATGATATTGAACAGCAGATTCTTCATGATGCCAACGACTTCCTCATCAGTCGAGTCGTGGCCTTTGATAGGACTCAAAGTCTTCATCAGA
Source organism: Triticum aestivum (assembly GCF_018294505.1). Classification (NCBI taxonomy): domain Eukaryota; kingdom Viridiplantae; phylum Streptophyta; class Magnoliopsida; order Poales; family Poaceae; genus Triticum; species Triticum aestivum. The sequence goes on from NC_057808.1 coordinate 279,538,904, forward strand.
ATGCGATAGACTGTTCTTGGCACATACAACAATTCCTTTATGAGGAATTTGGTCCTTGGGCCTTGACCAGGCTTCAGCGGCTTCATTAGTACTTGCATGTAATGAGCAGCGAGTCCAGGTTCATGGTACGGACAACGAGCGCCATCAAGGGGAGGACTGATTGGCAGGGCATGAAGCAATTCAGAGTCCAGTGCTTTATAGTGAGTATTTTTGGTCATCCGGTCCAAAACCCAAGAGTTGACATCGTCAGCATCTCCTGTGACGTGCAGCGTTGCATAAAACTAAAGAATAAGCTCTTCATTCCAATCAACAATGTCAGTGCAAAAGTTGAGCAGTCCTGCATCATGAAGCACACTGAGGACTGGGGTGAAGCAAGGCAGGGATTCCATGTCCACGTGAGGAATGTGCTCGTGGTCGAAGACTTTGGCTTTGTTGAAAAGTAGAGAAGAATAGAAATTAGCCTGGCTGGCAGTCCAGAAACGCTTCCTTCTAAGACGAGCAGAGTCATATGGGTTATAATTAGTGAAGAACACATGCTCGCCGAAGAAGTCATCAGCCTTGAATTTCTGCTTCTTTGAGAATGGATCCTTTGGCTTGGGCTGAGGAGTAGCGGTCAGTTGCATCACCATCTCTGGAATTGCAATATCAGGATCCATAGGCTGAGGAATTTCAGTTTCTTCTTCAGTTGCAGCCTGGGTCTTCAATTCTTCAGCAGCAATTTCATCAGCACTAGTGGCTGGAATTTCTTCATGGACCGACGGGGTGGCGCGAGGTTCTTTAGATCCCATTTGTACTTCAGTATTTGCTGGGGATTGAGGAATTTGTTGTAGAGGTGTGAACAGAGGAGAATTGGGGTGCTGACTTTCCCAAAAGTCATCATTCAGCACTGGAGTGGTGCACCCAATGTCCACATCTTCTTCTTCACTCATTTCTTCAACGTCGGCCTCTTCATCAGTGAACTGAGGCATGGGCGATGAGACGATTGGGGTTGAAGGGATTGCATCCGCTTCAATTTCTTCATCCAATTGCTCTGACGAAGAAGCAGAAGGAATATCATCATCAGATCCACTTGGGATCTCATATTCTTCATCAAAAGGAACAAGGTCCTTTGATGGCATGGATGAGACAGGAATAGCATCAATTGGATTCTCAAAAGATCTAGTCGATGGCTTCATCTTCTTCGGAGCTGAAGAATCTGATGAAGTTGATGCTTTCCTTTTCTTCACAGCTGCACGCTTCACAGCCTTGGTCTTCTTCGCTTCTGATGCAGAAGGAAGAATTGGACTTGGTGTAGGTGCCGGAGGAGCAGAGGAAATTGGTTCAATAACTTTAGGCACAACTGATGCAGTTGCCCTGGCATTAGCAGTTTCTTCAGGCACAACCGTTGAAGCTTCAGCTGTCCTGACAGTTTCTTCAGGCGCAACACTAGTGGTTGCCCTGGCAATTTCTTTAGCGGCTGGAATGCAGTCATCAGCCCTGGTACTCTGAGTTTCATCAACAGCCTGATTTTCATCAGTGGTGCTGGCATGTTCTTCAGTAGGCTGAGCAGATGCCTTAGCCTGAGGAATTTCTTGTTGCGTTGGGGCTGCAACATTTGTGGTGAATCCTTTAGCCAATTTCACAAAATAGACCTTGGCTCCCAGCCAATCAGCGCGGTATGCGTCAAATTCATCACTGAGTTTCTTGATCTCAGATTGAATAGTGACAAGTTCTTCAGTTGTCATAGAGACAACGTTCTTCTTCAGGAAGCGCTCCTTCCTATATTGCGCCTTCTTCAGCTGCCTGGCCTTTTCAAATTTCCACTTTTCTTCGCCTATGAAGGCGGTCAACATGTGACTTTGACCAGGAGTCAATTTGAATTCAGGCATGGGCGTGTTGGGGTCCTTGTGCCACAAGTCGATGAAATCAAGGATCAACTTTGGATCCAAAAGCAGAGCCACATTTGTGCCTTTGGCTCTAGCAGCCCTGAGCTGCCTGTCCCTGATGATTTCAGCAAGTTCTTCATCATCAGCTTCGTCTTCATCAGACGGTACGTGAAAGGCGACCTGCTTCTTGTCAGGACTTGGTCGAGAGCCTCGTCCAGCAGTGGCCTTTGTCTTCAGCAGAGTGGGGCCAGTTGAGGAATTTGGTGGAGCTGAGGAAGTAGCTTAGGCTCCTGAGGCCATAGAGATGCATGTTGTTCTTTGGCACGAGGCAAGATGCACATGTGCTGAGGATTTGGACGGAGGAGCTGATGGTGCAGCTTGAGGAATTGGCCGTGAGGGCTTTGAAGAAAATGGCCGTGAGGGCATTGCTGAGGAGCTTGGCCATGAGGGCATAGAGGTTGAAGCACTGGGCTTGTGAGCAGGCTTCTTTGCCATGGCCTTCTTGGGCTTGCTTGCAAAGGCCTCAACAGTGGTAGCAGCAGCAGCAGAGTCTTCATTGAATTTCCTCACTACTTCTTTTGCCTGTTTGGCCAGTTTAGCTTGACGCTTGGCCCATTCATCAGGATAGTCCTCACCACGTTTGAGGCTGGTAGGATCAGCTTCTTGGCCAGGTGCCAATGGAGGTCTTGGGCATGGAGGGTTAAGAGCAAATTTCTTCATGTACTTAGGAGTGACATATCTGTATTCCCTCCATTCCCATGCCCATCTCCTCTCTATCCTTTGTATGCGCACCTTGCGCTGATTTTTTTCCTCCTTGCCATGTTTGGCCTCATCAGGTGTGCAATAATCCTCGTAAATGTCATCTAGGATATCGAAAGCAGTGTTGACCTCAGGTCTCTTTCCACCCTTCTGAGGTCTCTTGTCATCAGCCATTTTCTTCAGCTGAGGATTTTGGACAATAGAATTCTCTGAAGAGGTGTGCAACTTTTCTTCGAGGAACGCTGCAAATGAGTTAAGTTTATGAGAACCTAGTGATTCCACAGTGGACATGAGTACCTGTGAACAGAGTATAGTTGCGAGGAATTTGGAGAGGTCATATGCGTTCTCAAAAGTTTTTGCAAAAAGAACAAGTTTGAGGAATTTGACCAGATGAGCCTTGAGGAATTTCACTAAGCGCTCTTTGTCTTAGGTTCCAGAGTTGTACAGATTAAAAATCCACACAATTGAGGAATCTTGAAGAAAATGATGCTTAGGGAAACAGATCAAGAACAGATGTTGAGTGAGGTGTTTAGTGTGTGAAGATTTGAAGAATAAACACCTTTTGATGATTTTGTAGAAAACATCAGAATCAACAAGGGCGGTAAAAATGATTTTAATTACCCTTGACAAAGAACACGACGAACTGGGAAGTGTAGATGTGAAGCTCGTCGGTTCAGATCTTCCACGCCCTAACTTGGCTGAGGAAGACAGCTACGGCGGCGGCGGAGTGAAGAAATCCACAGCCGGCGCGAGTACGACGGCGACGAGGTCGAGGCAGTGAAGCTCTTCCTCACCGGCGACGATGGAAGTAGCGGCGGCGCTAGGTTTTGGGAAGCTCGAGCGGGAGTAAAAACGAAGTGAGGAAGGGGAGGGGTATTTATAGCCGAGGTAAAAAGCCACTCGTCCGAAGAAATTGGACGAACGTGCCCCTGACCCTTCTCATTCACTTGACATGTGTCACCCACGTGCTGAGAGGTGGCGATTGTGGGTGAACAGATAAGTATTATCGTGGAATGCGGAACGGTTTGAGCGGCAAACGCCGAAAATTCAGATAAGATAAGTTTTAAAGTTTTCGTTCGCAAATTCTTCAGCTGACAAGGACGCAGTGAAGATTTTGAACGGGTCTCAAGTAGAACGCACATGAAGAATTTGTGAATAGTTTGGGTTGAGTTTAGCATAGAGGGGGAAGGGTCCGATCACATTCACTTAGCAGAAAAGGCAACTTGAAGAAATAGCAATAAG